>NC_059539.1:8484848-8787878 GCF_905220415.1 Colias croceus | reverse complement strand
CGCATCCACCTGCAATATACTATGGTCCTTGAAATGTTCGTGTTATTTACAGATTCATACCAATATTGAAATATGGGTTTTTAAAGTTGTACTAACCGAATTCCAGAACATATTTTTGTACGTAATGTTCCATACTACTTGTAGTGTCACTGTGTTTTACCGACGCTTGCGACATTCTTTTACTTTTCTTTGTATCTATTTTAGATTTTCTTTTTTCAAACGGTGCTGCACTTTTACTTTTTTTTCTACTATCTAACGTAGAAACTGTAGACACAGTGCTGTACAGGCAAAAAGGTAAAAGAAATTAAAAGAAAAACAAAACTCGACTATGTGAAAAAATTTGAACTTTTAACTGCTATCATAATTTTCCCATTTTAATAGGTACTTTACAATTTTTGCAGCAAAATTCATTTATTTAATTTACCCTTCTGCTGATTTATATGCATCCAAATCAAGATCCATTGAAAGCATCTCTAGACCCAGTAATATAACATCTTCCATAAATGCTTCAGCTTCACACAATACCTTCACAAAATCATGTATATAATCATTTGTATCAGATTTAAAACAAAATAACAGGTAATGTTAATGTAAAAAATACTAACAACGAAAAATTCATAGGGATTTTCAAATATCGTTAGTTTAACATCGCAAGAAATTCTGCCTCTTCGTATTGGATTATAATGTACATTTAATGTAGCTAATTCTTTCGGACGTAATATGAGTCGCATACAATCATTAATATCATCTTAAATAAAAAAGAATCATCACATTGACATACTATTTGAAATATAAAAGTATCATTTATTGAAAATGCACCGTACCATTGTTACCTTGCAAAATCATACGTTCACTACCATGACTGGTTGTTATCCAAAATATAGGTCGTTCTTCTTTGAGTGGACACAATACTTCTGCAATCACTTCAGTTTTGACCGAACTTATATTTCTAAAGCGTATTTGTTTGTTACTGATAGATCCTAAACATGTTACTGGGAATTGCAACAATGCGATTCTATGGTGGCGTAATTGGGGGGCCACCAGACGAATCCTTGGGATGACTCCTTCACCAATTAAACATACTCTAAAAGATTGTTCCTGATTATCAAGCAGTTTTAGTTTAATTTCCAGAACAGCTCTATACTCCTAAAAGTAGTTTTTAGTGTTAGTCCCTAGTGATAAAAAGAAAATCACAGACATTTTGAAGTTTTTAACTTACTATAAGAGTCTTTGGGCTGAATATAATTCCTAGATTTTTATGTAATAATGGCTCGATGTGAGTTTCATATTTATCCAACGAGAAGATATCGGGGTTTGAGTTTGACTGGTAATGCAGTTTCATACTAAGAACAGAAGCAACTAAGCCACTATTGTACAAGTCTATTGTTGCTGTATAACTTGTGTTGACATTCACGCAATAAAAATATAATGTCACCGAATCTTCTACGAAAACACAATGCGGCGATGACTGAAACAAGCAAAAATATATTTGTTTTTTTTTTTTTAATTTTATCACTAGTGGTTATCTTGTTGAAAGTTTGCGTGCTGACCTCTGGAACTTTATATTCAGAAAGATTTTTCACGATTAAATGTTCTCGGAATGTTGTTTCTATATTCCAGAAGTCTAACGTGGGCATCGCACCAGTGCCAACTAATTTAAGCGGTACCCCGCACGCTTCGGCTGGACAGGTGTCACTTATAATAAACTTGATTGTTTCTTCAAATGTTTTAGCCGCTGTCGCCATAAATTGTATTTGAAGTGTCCGACTTGTTCCCGGAGCGAGTAAATTATCGTCATTCATTATGAAGAAATTTCCACATTTAAGCGGTGGATTTTTAATTCTAAAAAAATAAAGAGAATGTAACGGTTGTCATGAATTTAAGAGTCACTTATTCATTTGACATACTTATTGTCTTTTAATTTCGCCGCAGGTAAAGGTGCATCAGGATCAGGTTGATATTCAGGCGGTAGTATAATTTCGTACGTTATTGGGCATTTACTCGTATTGTTTAAAATAACATCCCGCATTACACCACTACCGACCGGTATTATATGAAAATTCAGTTCTCCCAGTGGAAAGAGGGTAAACCTAGAGATAATTTATTGGTTAATGTATCTCATTATATTATCATCGTTAATTTATGGAAATAATAAAGTATATCACAGATTACTAACGTATTGTAGAACGAGGCAATAGTAACACAAACTGGAAATTTGGCTACAACTACTTGATTTTTACTGCCATCTAACAATGAACATGTATATGCTGGGACGTTTATTAAATTCATGGAGGTGGTAGGTGTACATTCAAATTCTATCGTTGCTAGTTTCAAGGTTGGTGGTATCACCCCATAGTCTGGCACCGCCTCGAACGACTTCAATAATGAAGGTTCAGGGAAGTTTTTGACCTTTTTTAATCTAAAATATCGAAAAAAATAAATAACAATTATTAGTTCAATCTTAAATATCATGTAATATTAATTAATTTCTTCTCAGCTTAATGTCATCTACTATTCCTGTAATAACTTACTTGTAAAAAATATTATATTTGCCTCTATTCAAGAGGTACATTTCTTGGTAAACTGTGGAATTCACTTTAACATTGCCATAATTTAAGAAATTTTCACTCGGGTTCTCGTAAGCGCACTCAACCATAACATCATAACATTCTGCTGATAAATAAAGAACATCTACAATCATTGGGTTTCCCCTCCCTTCAGCATCGTATATCTGTGGAATTATCGTGTTACATACTTATTATCGTATATCGGTACTATTGGTACTGGAAATAAGATGAACAATTTAATCACTTTTTCAAATACGTACATCAATTGTGAGGGGTTTATGAGCTGTCACGCCAACTCTGCAGGCAATATAGGTGACAGGCACAACTTGATTATCTTGGCGTTGAACTATACCAGATGTCTGCGCTATTATAAAATCTTCAATAAAATCTTGAGGATTACGAATTTGCCACATAATTGGTAATATTGAGTCATTTTTAACAATGAAACGATCATCTTCTCTTCTGTATAGTAAATGTCGGCCGTATTCTGAAAAAAAAAATCTTACCGTGAACTTATATTCAAGCTTTTTTAAATGAATGGTACTTAGTTAATATGCTAAAGAAACTAAAACAAATAAGAATAACATCGTCAGAATTTATTTACGTTTCCAAGCAAGTGTAAACATCATGAGCTGATAGAAATAAGTGAATTAATATGTACTTCTAACCAATAGTCTTTGTCAGCGGTAGAATTTCTACAGCAGGCACAACTCCAGTGCAAGCTATTTTTATTGAAACTATCTCTGGATTATCCTTTACGCAAAATAGAAGCACGCTCGTGTGAACGCCGAGATCTGCGGGCGCCGCGAAGACAGTTACTTTTCCTCGACAACCAGGCTAATAAAAACATTAAATCATTAAAATTTAAAAAAGCTAGGTATACATTTTTAATTACGGTTAGTCATCTTAAAAAGCTTTATGATGGTTATAAGTTATAATTAATTATTATCTACTCACCTCTAATCGTATAAATGTTTTGTCAATTTGAAAAACTGATGTGTCTTCCAAAAATTCTATGACTACGTCTGCTGTTATTAATGAAGAATTTCTTAGGTCGATTGAATAGTGCTCTTCATATATCCTAAGAAAATTTGTTACTATTTATATTTTAAGTCGAAATTATGTAGGTAGGTAGTAGGTACCTCTGAGAATGAATACATACTATTTCCTTACAATTTTGTTGCTGCTGATCATTATTTTGACTTATTATCATATTTAAAGGGTGTAGGTATAATTAGTTGATTTATACCTTTTGCTTAAGTAATAGTTTTAAGATTTAAATGTTAATAAATTACCGGTTACTTCCAATGAAAATAGGTCCAAATTCAAATAACTTCTGTTCATCTATATACGTTACTTTATAAACTTTGTCTTCTACGATTCTTCTAACAAAATTTTCAAACATTTTTTTGGGTCGGCTGTCTAATCTGCAGTAGGGGTAAATAAGGAATGGTAAATAAGAAAGGGTGTACTTTACCTTTCTATTAATCTAATTCTAAGCGGTGTTGAAAATTTACACAAATGAAAGTAATTAATAAAACCTTATCATAGTTATATCAAAGACTTCTTAAACTCAGTTTAAATAGAAGTCTTTGGGTTGTATAAGATCCAGTAATTCTTTGTACCTACCAGTGGAATTTGGAAATTTCAAAAATGATTTTGTTACCTTGGCAAATCACAAATTCCGGATATATTTATCTCAACTCTAGATTCTGGCCAGCCGCTGACCTCAAAAAATCGTTTCACACTATAGTTTCCCTCGACTTGTGGACTAAATGAATATTTGCATCTAACTAGATCTCCAGGATGCAGTACTATTCTATCGTCATGATCTATATCATAAATAAAATCTTTAATCAATGGAGGGGTTCATGAACATAATATACACACACCGGCACAATTAGCGGAACAGAAACCTATACGCGAGAACATCGTCTGGGATTTGAACGAACGGCAGCAGGTTCTCTTTACTGATGAGTGCAGAGTTCTTTTAAAACAGATCGATGGGAGACAGCGAATATGGAGACACAGAATAGAACGCCAAATATAGTCTAATTTTGAACACACAGTGGCGTATGGTAGCGGCTCGATTAAGGTTTGGGGAGGGATATGTTTGAGAGCTCGCACGGAGTTATTGATAGTCACAGGAGGGACCATGACAGCAGATAAATACATCAGAGACATTTAAGAAGAACATGTTGTACCATTTGCCCCATTTATTGGTGACGACTTTATTCTAATGCAAGATAATGCTCGTGCTCATAGTGCACAATCGGTACAGGCATATCTGAGCCACGTAGGTATACCGGTGATGCAGTGGCCAGCAAATTCCCCCGATATGAATCCGATAAAGCATATCTGGAACTTGCTAAAAAGAAGGGTTAAATCCAGAATGCCATCTCCCAACAATCTGAATGAACTTCGAAACGCATTACTTGAGGAGTGAGAGCGGTTGCCTCAAGAAATCATCGATAACATAATCTGTAGCAAGCCCAGACGAATGGAAACCGTAATCAGAGCAAGAGAGAGAAACACTCGTTATTAATTTTACTTTAATTTTATTGTCAAATCATTTAATGCTTACTTTTTTATTTTTTTGTGATGGTTCATAATCATCTAAAAATTTCACTTATTTCAAATTTCTTTATTTTTCAATAAAAAATAACGAAGACTTTTTCAAAGTCGTTGTTAAAAGATGTTAATCAACTTGTTATTTTGTGTCTAATTACATTTTCGTCAAATATATGCGTTATTATCTCTAAAGTCTCACTTTTTTTTCTGTTCCGCTAATTGTGCCGGTGTGTATATAATAAATATATAAGTGTTAAAGGCACAGGCACAACTCCAAATAAAGATGACTATAGCCTAGACATTTTGTGTAATTATTTTTATAGGATAAGAACAAAATTAAAACTGCAAGGACATAAACAATAATAAAATCTAAATTTTACACAAATAATTATATTACATTATGTATATTACACACCTTTCGTGGACTTCACACTACGTAATGGCAAGGGATAAAAGTACTCCGGATTTTCTTCTGATATTATTTTCTCAACTGACAGGGATGGAATTTCACTTGTTGAAGTTTGTGAAGACGTGACCTAAAAACAATGAATTTTAATGGTTCGATTTTATATTTAAATTCAAAAATTCAAATATTAAACATCTTACCTTTTTACCACACGTGCAATGCCATTTTGAGAGTATATGGAGTACATTTTCTTGTGTTGTATCATCCAGTAAGTTTAAATCAGTAAGCGGATTGCATTCGCATTTTTTAATCTTAAAATTCAAATCATCAGCAGGGTTTAATATTTCGAAAATAATAAATTAATAAAATGTAAAAAGGAAATACCGGCGCTTCCTCCAAATAACGCCATTGCAGAGGTTCTTCATTCAGTATCAATGGGAATGTTTTTGGCAATAAAACTGTAAATTCTTTGATATTCACAGGACATTTGAGTATATCAGATACCTCCTCTTCTTGAAGAGCTTCTCGGACAAGGTCTGATCGCATAAACATATTTACAATTGCTTTCTTGTAACGCAAGCATGGACACATTACTAGAGTTAATGGGAATCCTCTGTCAGTGATATCGACTTCAGATGCCTATAAAATAAATTTTACAATAATTTAAAACTTAAGAATAATAAAACAGCGTCAACGATTTTTTTAATATACCTACTAAAATTTAAATACCTGTAATTGCATCTCCGACTTTTTCTTGACTTTTTTATGAGTTGAACCTACAACCTGTCCATTAAAGCCAACAATAGGGAAGCCTACGTCGCATTCTTCTAATATCCAATTATTTGCTAAGTTAATTAAAGTTTCATATGTGTTTTTTAAATAGTCATTATATTTTGTACTCATTAATACGTATTCACTTGTAGGTTTGCCTAAAACGATTAAAATTATTATTGAAAATAGAAATTACTTATAATAGATTTTTTTTCAATATAGTCATTGCAAACTTGACTTACCTTTCGTATCGTCTTTTTTAATTTTTTTCTTCGATTCGTTATCAACCACCAATAATGACTTACTTCGATCTGTTAAAAGATTTGATTTATAATTTATAGCAGGTACTACATTGCTTTAAAACTGATAGATAATGACGTCTTTTTAAATAAATTTTACCTTTCGCACTTTTCTCTTGCTTTAGACTATCATTGGGGTATCTACAAAAGAAGACTCATAGGTAAGTATTTTTATTTTTAAATAAACCGTGAACTGGAATTTATATGCGAGTGTTAGTTAAGTTACCCTCTTTTTTCGTAATATTTCATTCTCCTTTCTTCTAAGCCGTAGGTAATATAAATAGACTTAAGTTCAGGATTCGCATTTTCGTACTCGTCATCTCCCATATCTTCGAAAGAATCTACTATCTCTGCTATTTCTGTTTCGTCATATACTTTTGATATATTTCTTAAAATAAATGAGCAGTATTATTTTACCTTAATCGCGTTATAAATATTTTTTTCGTAAACCATGAAATTTATTTTTGTACCCTATCGTTAGGCATCTAAGACATTTTGTTTTCGTTACAAAAAAGGAAGGAGGAGTGAAAGTCTAAATTAATCTATCGAAGGCAAACATAAACAAGCGCATAATATAGTGAAGCTTTGCGATTTGCGTATTATAATATTTTTCAAATAACTTACTCATCGATATTATCATGGTCTCTTTGAGTTTCTTCATAATTTTGAGCCCACTTTGAAAAATCTGATTGACATAATACAAGATGTATGTTCCATATGTTGCTTTTACACTTTATGAGAGTAGATATAACGAGTGACGGGCTTTTAAAAACGATACTTGTCAAGGTGTCCACAATGAATCCACGACTGAATTTATGTTGATTGAAGAAATCGTTGAGAAGTTCTTGTGTCAAATCCTATTAAAAAAATAATTAAGAAATGGTTCACTAATATATTATTATTAAACCTATAAAAAAATAAACATACCATATGGAACATAGTAGTAGAGCCCATAGCTCCAAGCGCTGTATGGGATGCTATAGACGACGTGGGCGACTTTTTTTTCTTTTTATCACTTGCTTTGGAACGAGGGGTGTTTACATTTTTGCTGTTTGATAAAAACTCTATTTTCTTCCATATAATGTCAAATTCATCATCAGTTTCTTCAAATATATTATCTACAAAACAAGAGAGATAGGTACTACAAGTTGTTTAAATATAACCCAACAAACATGAACCACGGTGTTATTCAATTTGATCAGTCATTAGGTAAAGAATTAATACCTTCACATTCTATTCCCGTTTCATCAGAATCTTTATTGCATTTTCGTGTCAGTTCGTACATTTCATTTATAGCAGTTATTAACACCATTTTTGCGTTGCATTGACTTACACACAATGCTTCTACCACACAAACGTCTGCATTAATAGTAGGTAGTCCAAGTGCTTTTCCGGTAGAATATGCTATTTCTTGGCAATGAATTTCTAAAATATACATTATTATTATGTTTCTCATCTCCATAATACTCGGGTACCACCAGAAGGACGGTACCCGGTCTTTTGGAAGGCTTACGTGGGGACACGGATCCAACACGCAGAGGCCCTTTTGAGAGTTTTAATGTGTTATGGGACACCAGCCGCAGCCTGCCCATGACTGCACTATATAGAGATACAGCCCTGGGCAGTCCGCGGCCGATGTAGGACTATTGCAGAAAATGGAAATAAATGACTGGACTATGGAAGGGATGCTATGTGGACAGGTTACTGGATCTATAGGAACTATGGCGTCTGCCTTTCTACAACAAAGTTTGTAAAAATATATTGGCAGACGGTGACTCGCCCTCTCACAGATGGGCCCTCTAAAAAGTCGCTGTAACTTAGCAACAAGAGGGCAACATGTCGTGAGCAGCTAAGGGTGGAGAGGCGTCCCTGGACTTTAAACGACGATCACGCGCTCCCTGAGGGTCTAGCATCACGTGCCCACTCGCCACTTACGATTCGCATCCACCCTTCGAGCTAAAAGCTCTCGCGACTCCACTCTGGCCGGCCGGTTAAGGCAAGCCAGAGGTGGGGGTCCTGTCCTCGTCAGGCTTCACTCCGACCGGCCGGTGAAGGCAAGCCGGAGATGAAGACAGGGGCCTCCCCCGGGAGCACTCGGTTCCCGCGGGGTCGCTACTCCCCGACACCCCGCCACAAGGTGTCCTGCGGGTTGACTGACTGCACGGGTGGAATATCTATTGTCACGTAAACAATAGATATTCCAACCGTGGGCGATGGGGTCGTCACATCCCTACGCCCTTATTATTATTATTATTTAAATGATGATTCGAATTGTGAAACAACTTGGCATAAAAATAATATACACAAACCTTCACATGGTGAACCATGAAAAAATATAAGCATCCCTTTTGAGTGCCTGTCAGTATCAATAACTGAGGTTGCACTTTCACACACGTCAAGACACTCCTTAAGAGGATCGACGCCGTTATCTTTCATAGACTTCATAACATCTTAAATAAATAATATTAAAATTGTGTAAATGTTACGCTTTTAAGAAACAATACGAGTATAATAGATTCAAGGTTATAAGGCTATTCCAACAACATACCATTAACAATTTCTGCTTCAGTTCTAGCTTTTCTCGGACCAGCTGCATCCTTCGCACTTGAAGCTTTTGGAGCTGTTTTTGGACTCTTTTGCGCTTTTCTATTAAAATGTATAGAAAATTATAATATATCTGCACATTAATGTTAACAAGAAGAAAATCGGTATTAAAGTATTATTTTTTACTTAGTAGAAGCAGATTGCCTTGCAGTTGACGCCTTGGACATCTGACCTTCTTCTTCAATACATCTATGAGAAAAATGTTTAACAGTGTGATAAAGGGTTAGGTAATAAAATAAGTTTAATCAGTAAATATATAAAATACCTCCTAACTTGTTCCTTAAACTTAAAGTAAAAGCTCAATATTTCTTGAGGCATACCCGCTCCCGGTTTTATAGCCGAAACTAACATTTCATTCGGTTTATTGTAATATTTATACAGCAATTGATAAATTTCATCTTCCTGATTCCATTTGCTGAAATATTCAGTATGTTATTATAGATTTCGAAAATGGTACATCATAATCAGCGCAGAAAAATACTCACATGTCGCTATGAGCAATAATTAATTCAATTGGAAATGGACAAGGATTTGTTAAACCAAAATATATATCAGTAGTTTCAGCCCAAGGTAATGTTGGTGGGAAATTGACGTTCGGTCCTATGATATGAATTTGAGGTAAGATTCCTTGTCCCACAACAGGAATAGTCATTCTATTTGGATTCATATGGAATTTGAATATAAGAATTCCTTCATATGGTAACTGCAAACAAAATTCATTAATAATTTACATATACCTCATAAAAATCTTAACATTTTAGGAAAATATTAATACCTCCATAGTGGGCTTAAATGCTATACTCAACCATCCACCTTCGCCTGGCTCATATTTACCAGAGGTATCTAAGACCGTCATAGGATTAGGTCCCGGACTTTTAGCTTTTAAATTAACGTACCAAATGCATGCAGGTTTACCACTGTAAAACATATTATATAATCTTATTCATCATATAATTTCATTAAGATCTTACTTATATTTAGGTAAAGTATTTTATTATCTGTGCTTATAGTACCCATTTGATAAATAAGTATACTAATAAAACACGACATACACATTTTTGAGTGGTATGGAACAAACAACTTTGTCACCACATCTTATTGTACCAAAGTCTATTATTTTTACGTTCGAAGACAAATATGGTACCGCACACAATGCTTTGATTTGAATTGGGATGGTAACACCATACGGCACCTACAAATAAAATAGGAGGTTAAGAAAATACCTAGGCAGTTTACTATATTAAGATATTAAGCTGCTAGGTATTTTCTCGATACTATAGTAAGATATCAAAGAAATTACATCGATATTAAAGGATGTTTCAACAATTTGTTCTAATTCCGTAAAATCGTTTGAAGTAGGAGCAAATGTTGCTTCTAATTTTCCTGTTTCGCCCGCATTTAGTTTTCCACATAATTTTAATCCAAGCCACTGTGGAATACGAGTTCCTTTCGCGAAATGGAGTTTAGTTACTATAGGTCCGTAATTAATTATATCAACACAGCACTGCACCTTTAATAATAATAATTTATATGAAGATACTTTGAAATTAGGTACTCAAATAAAAAAGACTTAACATATTGGATATTGATATACACGTGATATATTTCTCCCGACTCTATAATTACTAAAACAGTAATAATCTAATAACATAAACTAACATCTCACCGTGCTAAATTTGTAAAGAATAGAACAACCGAAAGAGTCGAAAAAATTCGATTGCTGGGGCGCGGGCGGGAGCACGAGTGGCCGAGACTCTAGAGTCTAGGCGGTGCGGTGCCACGGTACGGCCAAAAGATACGGATTGGAATCGATGGCGAGGGATCGATGACCTCATGATCGATTTTTTCTATTCTTTAAAAATTTATCATTTACTTTGAATGCTATAAAAACTAAAAATTAAATTATGTTATACTCACTGTGCTTCCAGTTATGACTACTCCATAATCTATTACGTATGGTGTTGTTTGAAAGCCTGGTATAGGTATCATTTTAGACGTAGTAGAATAGACATTTAAGAGGTCTGGGCGCAATCGTATATAATTGATTACTAACATCCTTTCAATAGCAAGTTCAATATCCATCGTTGATGGATACGCGTCCTAAAAATAATTATGATTATTTAGAGAATACTGATACGTTAAGAAATACAAACCGAATGATGTCACATCCTTGTACCCAAGATGAACAAATATGCCAATCCGTTTGAAACATAGGATCTTCAAAACATTTCTCAGTTAGCGGCGAATTTAAGTGTTCGGAAGTGCTTCTTGTGAATATTTCATGTATAGCTTCTAAATATTCTTCAGTCAATGTAGGTATTGCTTTATATCCCAGTTCTGGGTTAAGCTAAATGAGACAAAAAATATGAATTAAGTGTTGAAGATCTAAGAATTAATTGATAGATCTGAGATATTACGTTACCTTAGACATTTCTGGCCTTGGCAATGATATATATACTTGTGGTATCACTCCCCACCCAAATACTTCAATAGGTATTAGAGGCAAATGTCCAATTTCTAACATGAATTCCGTGTTAAAATAACCCATAGCCCCTGGTCTTACTTCAATATTGACATCAATGGTTTCCTCCGGCTCTAACACTTTTTCATCTGGTATGATATTTAAGATCGTTCCATACAAGTCGTTTTCGAAATTAGGCTCGTTTAAATAAGTCTTATATTCAAAAGGTAGCTGTGCTATATTAGACATAATAAGTTGTTCTATCGCATTTTCATGAAAGGATTTTATTTTAAAATTAATTTTGCGTGAGTTTAATTTGTACATCAAATCACAGCTTTGGCCAGTAACTACTATAGTTTCCGGAGGACCACCAAGTACTTCACATTCTAAGATAGCGCGAATATTCATATTTAGCTTAGGTCTAAAAATTACTTGAACGTATTGTACTTCGTTCGGTTTTAAAAGACCGCGATGTGGAGATAACTGCAAAACGTCATTCGCTCCAACATGGTATCGCATATCTTTCTTAAAGAACTTATAACTCCATTCAAATTCTGACTCATAATCCGCATCAATCATTGGAGTAATTTTACTCATGGTTATATATCGTTTTAATTGAAAATCTTCCTTGCGGTCATCAATACTTGCTGAACTGGTCTCGTCAAGTTCATAAGGAGGAGATGCTACATCCCTGACCGTAGTTTCGTGCTCCGGATTATCAGCTGCAGATCCAACTGGAGTTCGACAAGCAAGTATTTCATACATGTCTGTATAAGTATCAACATTTAGCTATTAAAAAATTACGAGGCAAAATTTGATATTAAATTTAATTGAAATAAAAAAATAAATTATGTTTTATAAGCAAGTAGGTATGTAATTTTAGATACTATAAAGTAATAATATATTAATCCAATAATAAGTAATATTTACCACTAGCCTCAGTTTCATTTGTAGAAACCTTATGACCTTTACTTATATCTTGTCTAGAAATTTCCGGCTGAAAACCAAATTTCAATTTATAATCTTTACCAAATATCTAGGTATAATTCTAAAAGTTTAATTACCATTTTTGTATCAGATATATTAAACTTTTTCCAATTAAATCTGTAACAAACTAAAAGAGGTGTCGCATTTTGAATTTTTATAGTTTTGCTTTCAATACTTCCATTCAGCACACACTGAAAATCAACTCGTGGCGATAACACAAACATGTTTGGAAAGTTTATTTTTCCTATTAATTTGATTGCATCCTAAAATTAAATGATTTCTGTTAATTATTATTGCTATGAACATTCAAATAATGCATTGTTATTTGGTAACGTGAATATCTTTTACTTTGTTCTTGTGTCCTTTAAATTTGATTCTGAACAAATCACAATACACTCGAGATTTAAGAGATTGATGTTTGGTCGTGTCAAATAAAATCTGTATTTTCATGACTTCTTGGTCTTCCAGTCGCTCTTCAATCACATGTGTTAGATTAAAAGCTAATTTTATTTTATTCATATCTTGAAAGAAATGTAGTGGCTCATTTCGTAGAGGGTCCACCGGTTTAAGAGTTAAAAAGTCTATAAATATCTTAGATTGTTGGAGTCCATTTTCGGTAATCATATTTGGCACATTTAAATCTGTTTCTCTGTAACATATGCACCCACACAAGTTTTCCTCGTGTGGTAAAACTTTGTAAGTGCCCTGCTTTTGAATAAGCGCAAAGGGTGGTTTGACGCTAATTTCAAAATCCAGGGGTAATTTTGAAACATTTTTGATGGTGACAATATCTGGAAAACAGAAACAATTTAGAGACACATTTCTACTAATATTATAAATGTAAAGTAACTGTACGCCTGACCGTCTTTCTGTCTGTCTGTCGCTTCTTCGCCACTAAACTACTGAACCCATTTATATGTAAGGTGGTGTAAAGATAGTTAAGAAGAGATCTGAGAAAGGACATAGAAACGTTTCCGGAAATCGAGATTACGTGGGCGAAGCCTCGAGTTGAAAGCTAGTAATTTATAAATATAAGAAATCACGTTTACTACATAGGTACTGTAAGTATACAAACCTGTTAATTTATAGAATTCACTATATGGACCATAATCATACTGAAACTCCAGTACGTTTGAGGATATTTCTATTTTTGGATCTACAAATTCCGCAATGATCTGGCATTCCAATAGTAATTCCTTTTTATTTATACCCTCTACACTTCCAACCAAATACCACATTTCTTTAACGGTGGCGACTTTGTGTGATAACCCTGTTATTGTTAAATCCAATTTTTCTCCAGCAGCCATTTTAAAGTTCTTAGGATCCAAGTTGAAAAATCCGCTATAATAATCAATTGTAAAAGTTATTTTTTACTACTTATATACCTTACTTTAAGAAGTAGGTACCTATTGAAATATTTCAATACATATATATCTAAACCGTTTGTACAGTGGGCCTACTCAATTATCTCTTATTGAGTTAAAATATTTGAAAATAATTTGCTTATCACGTTGTATTATTGCCATAATTTATGTGTGTAGGCATATTCACTTTGTATAAAATAGTTCCATACAATGTTTGTTATATCTTACGTAGCGTGTTGCTTTGTTTTAGGAGCTTTATAGTGTTCACTCCACTCAAGAGCATGCATACGGGTGCCACAGTTTTCCATTATAACTTGGCAATTCAAGGGGATTCTCGTAAAGTGTCGGCCCAGCATTACCTTGTCTCTTAGTTCCCCAACCAATATACTTGTTCCTACACCTGTAGCAGATAATGGCACCAACTACAAAGTAAGCGGTATTCTATGCTGTTAATTTTGAATCAAAAAATTATACATGTGACGAAAATAGTGTAATGTTAGGAAATTAAATCCATACTATATCTTTCACTTTTTCCAATTGAATAACCGCTTTATTAGAATAGCTATCAGCATCTATAAGGTACAGATTGAGTAACAAGTCTGTCTCAGATTCAGGTTCAATATAACCTTCCATAGGAGATATTTGCCACCGACCATCACGATTTAACTGAAACATGTTTTGTTCATTGTGAAGAAATTATGAGATAGAATAGCAATATATACTTAAATTATTTTGATAATTGTAAGTTTTTTAATAGTTCTACTAAGTAAATTGACAGATCTTTGAACAGAACAGAACTATATATACGAGTTGCATGAATGCAGAATGCAGTTCTATAAGGGTTTTTATATTTATTCGAACTGATGAAGAACACTTAATAGGTATTATTTTAAAACATGAACCAAATAAATTTTAGATGGTCAAAATCAAAGTACGAACCAACGAAGCTCGGAAATTAACAACAACTGGGGAGTCATTGCATAATGTAAGTATTTTCTGGCTTTTTGTTAACAATTTAACCTGACCCCAATGCAGTGCCATGGGTGAACAGGTCACAATAGGTCTTACACCGCATCCATTGATGTGGCAAATTTCGACAGGTGTTGACAGCCCAAACAGATGAACCCTATAAAATTTTAATATACGGCAACTAAGTCAGGGCAAATATTATGTAATATAAAAAATATAGGTAGTTTTCCAATTACAGCACTAGAGCGCATTATGCGGCATAATGCTTAACGTTGAATGTTTCAACTACAGCAACGCTTCGCACAATCGAGCACTCTTAAAAGTAATGCGCGTGATGCACGTGCAATCGATGCCAACTCAGTGACAGAATTTTAATTTTTCCCCTTTAAATTCGGCATTGTGCGCCACTGAGTCGCATTATGCCCTGTAATTGGAAAACTACCATAGTCACTAAAAAATTCGGTTACATACAAACATATAGAAGCATATTATATTCATTAACAAAAAAAATCCTACCTTATGGAATATTCCTGAACTCCCAATACACTAGTTTTTATAGTCACTGGTAAACATAAGGTACTATTAGGCTTAATGATGCCTTCTTTTACTCCGACTTCAACTTCCAAAGTTGAAGGTTCCTGAATAAGCACAATTATTTGGGTCATTTTAGATGAGATAAATATAATTTAAAAAAGGTTGCTTTCATTAAAAAATTACCTCTGGTTCTACTAACGTGAAGTACCCCCAGAAATTATTACTAGATATAGCAATTTCATGTTTATATGGAAAGTCTAAAAAACATGCTCTAAGGTTGATATCTGGTGCTGGTGTAATGTGTGGTACCATTGCGTTGAACGTAATTGGTAAGACGATTGGTGGGCTATCCGATTTATCTAACTCTAATTCTAAAGATGTCTGATTTGCTCTTATTAAGTTTGCGGTTAGTGTTATCTGAAAAATGTAATATATCATTGGCTTCACATGCTAACAATCTATTACTTTACATTGCATTTTCATACATGCACTTAATTTTAGCAAGTTTACCTTCAACGAAACACGCGACTCAGGGCCTATATTAACCTTATCCGGGGATATATTAAACTCTCTAGGCCATTGAGGTACAATAGGTTTAGGACTGTCAGCTACAGCATAGTCCTCTAATGTAATGCTACTTATTTCTGGCCCGTCTGACGATATTTTTATATTTGCAGCTACATCGACTACTGATTCATTAATCACTTCAATATCCATGGTTTTTGGAATTCCTGCATCCATTTAAAAGTAGCAAATCCATAAGTTATACTAAATACTTATTCGTGATTTTATTTAAAACGAAAACATACCTAAGCTCACCATCCCAAAATCTAAGCAAGGTATGCTAAACATCAGTGATGGATAAATAACAATTCCTCTGAAATAACATACAAATTTTACAATTTCTCTCTAATATATCACAAACCAAACTTTTAAGTATAATGGTAAAACCATGGTAAAACATTAAAAATGCATACTTACTTTAAATACACTTTTAATACGACGTCGGTGTCGCGAATAGAAAAGTTTATTTCCTCAAAGAAAGGACCTTGATTTGAGTTGCAGAAAGAAATAACGAAAATGTCTTTTTCGCCGGGACGTAAACAACGCATTTCAGGTGTGCATGTGATTATACTTCCAAATAAAGGCGGGACATTTTTATACACTATTAACCCATTGATATGACCTGTTCAAAATAAATTTATAAGTCTTTTGAATTTGACATGAACAGATGGACCCATAGTGAAGTTTAAAACTTAAAATAACTAAATAGGTACAAAAAGGGCAACTCCGAATGATGGGTTAATCCAATATTAATGTGAATTTAAAGCATAATTATAGTGACTGATGAAGACAATCTCCTTTCATATTACGAAATTTACAATAACTAAAAGGATTCTAGTGGTATATAAACAACTAGATTTCCGCCCGCGGCTTCGCCCGCGTTTGCAAAGGAAAACCCGCATAGTTCCCGTTCCCGTGGGATTTCCGGGATAAAAACTATCCTATGTGTTAATCCAAGTTATCCTCTATATGTGTGCTAAATTTCATTGTAATCGGTTCAGTAGTTTTTACGTGAAAGAGTAACAAACATCCATACATCCATACAAACTTTCGCATTTATAATATTAGTAGGATTATTGGAAATCATCCCACATTCGCACTAAAAAATCACAAAAAAAAATTTACAATTTCAAAGAATTCAGCACCTTTATTCATAGCTACAATTTCATAGTCGTATTTTTTGTTTATGTATACGCAATCCATGTCCAGTGTTTCTAAATTTAGGTTTATAGAAGGTGGTAACGACGTTCCGACAATTTTAAGAGGAACACGGTCGTTCACTCCGTCGATGTCCAAATATGCGATTGTGCTAAATTCCCCGATCTCTTTTGGTGAAAATGTTATAGTTAACTCTGTTGTTTTTTTAGGCCATAATTTGCCTTGCTAGAAATAATATATAAAATAATCATTTATGTATCATTTATGTTTTACCTTTCTAAATACATAATGTAATGTATTTTTACTCACTATAGGAGATATAGTAAAATGCATATTTTGATGTTGTAAAGACTCATCAGCAACTAAAGCTTGAATTTCATCATAAAATATCCTTGTATAAACTCTCTCATGTTCATCACTACTTAAAACATCATAATGAACTAGTTTTGCAGTTTTATTAGATTCATTTTCTTTTAAATTATAGAACACAGTTGCTAGTTTAACTTTTTCTTCAAAATCTGAAACAACATTACAGTTTTTAGGTCAATATGCAAACTATAAATGAGTATAATAATATTCATTTCTGAAAGGTTAAAAACAGTTGTCCTGTTCAAACATAAAATACATAATTAGGCTAATGTTAAGCTCCGATAAGTGAAAAAAATTATTAAATCTTAGATAATATAGCTTTTTTCACTGCCATTGTTTTGATATAAATAATACTACTAATATTATGAGGTGTTATTACCACTACTAATAATATTCTATATTATTATAAAATGACAATTACCATAGTAAACACAATCATTCTTCATACACATGTAGGTCAAAACGTGGTCAGACTTATTTGTGATTTTAAATGTCTGCTGCCGAACAAGTGTATTGAAGGTGTCGAAAAACCTCACCACTTGCTTTTCCAACTCTACGCTGACAGTATAAGTTGAACCAAATAATTCTATTTTAAAATTCTCTCCTGTTGATTTACAAATTGCATGAATTTCATGTTAAAAATAATGCTATCAGAATAAGTAAGTAAGTACATCGAAAATCAATTAGAACAGTTTACAGTTCAACGGCCTTTCAAATACCTGTCTCAAATAAAACACTCAATATGCTATTTGTGTCTCCCAAGCGCATTGTCTTCAACGCAATTCTTACGTCAATTTTTTGATTAGGATTCAAGTACGCAGATTTTGGCTGCACCGAAAATGGACTGTAATTTATTGTTGCATGCATTATCTCGTGTAGATATTATAAAAACTCAAATAAGTTGTGACGTGTCCTTATTGAATAACTTTGAATTTCTATACTTGAGTAAATTGATATTCTACGTACCATCTTGTACTAAATGTAAAGCCACCAGGAACTATGCCAATATTGTGAACAGAAATTAGAACATAACTTTCAATTTTGAGTGGTGTCTTTGGGATAATTACCCGATCGGGGAAATCAAACACATGCCTTGGTCCCATTGCTGAAAAAAATGTACGTGTAGGTATATAAAATTATTTTTTGTAGGTAGTTCCAATTTAATCGCAGTTTATCGCATTTCCAAAATTAATTTTCATAAAGAATTTGAAATTTAAATTGAATATGTACGATTGTACGTGAATACTAACCTATTAGTGGTAAAACGTATTGATCAATATCAGTATAGAAAGTTACTCTATGAGTGTAATCCTCATATTGAACAGGCTGAAAGGTTATAGCAAACGTAATACTAATTCCTGGAGCCAATCTCGATAGAAGTTGGCCTCCACAAGGTTTGATAAAGAAATATGAAGATTCCTTGTATACCATATTCAAATATGTTGGCGCCTAAAAGAAAATTATGTCGTAAGCATTAATATATAATGTTTAGTGGAGATATTTTCGTAACAAAATCCAATACCTTGCTTATGTTTTTAACTGAAAATTTTGCCACAACTTTTTCATTAGGCTTAAAGTTTTGAAATATAATTATTCTAGGCGAAAATGATAGTACAACTTTGTTACTCTTGCTACCAGATTTAACGTAATTCTCAACTTGTATAGGCAGTAATTGCTGTAAACGTTCTGTTGTTGACATTTTCATTTCTTTTATATATTGTGATGGTACAATCTGAAAGAATAAAGAAAATTTAATAAGTGGTAGTGTAGGACTTTTTAACAATAAATAATATTAAGAATGTTATATCGTCAAAGAAAAGTTAAACCTCTTCTGATGGATCCACCAACTTCTTCTTAGCAAGCAAGTGATACAACTCTGCAGTAAAGAACCCATTTTGTTTAAATTTCTGCAATAACTCCATATTATAGGAAATAAATACATTCGCAGCTCTTACAATGAATAATAATTGTTGATTGTTTATATTTACGCGTTGCTATAGATGTGTTTTATGACATCGCGATCGTTCAAAATTTCAAATGATTCTCATGAATTGTCTCCGTATATTTTTGTACTTCACCTCCACTCTTCTGTTCATATTATTTTTCGAGAAAATTATAGGAATACAAATAGCTCTAAAATAAATTTGAAGAAGTCCTAGCCTAGCAAGCTTCCAAACAATATTGCTTATAAATCTTATAATCACTATATAGTCATTAGCTAAATAAATAATAAATATACACAGTTTTACAATATCTTATGGGCCGTTCGTTAATATTTTTATACTATAATGATTCGCGATGTGTTAAAGCGGCCAAGAGGGCGCATCGGGTTGAGTGCGGAAATAGCAACACGTCTTAATTTTAGTAGAATCAGGGCAACGCGGCCACGAACAGAAATAGAGGATGGAGAGACGCGGAGCACGCGTGTTCGTTCCTTCAATTTTGTCCGCATAGGGCACAAATTTAGCGATCAAGAGGTGATCGTGCTCCCTCGCCGCTCTTGGTGCAACAACCGATCTCGCGAGTGCAGTGTCCCGGTGCAAATATTGCATAATTCGTGTGTAAAACTATGTCACAAGAGCTCCTTTACGAAAAGTGCAAAATATCGGTGTCTTCTGAAAACTATTACCACACGAGTCGAAGGCAAGTATAACAGTTTCCGTCGAGCTGGATAATAAAGAAATCTTTTTTTATGTTATTGGCTATGAAAACGTAGGCTCTTGTATTGAGGGAATGTTTTTGATATTTTGGGATATGAGAAGTAGAATAAATGGGTCGACTAGATGTCGGCGACGTGGCAACGCCCGTTTTATCCCGGTCACAGCTGCGTTTTAGTTTGCAAATGATAATAATCTATTATTACAGTTAGCTAAAGCTTGCAACACCGATTCATAGAATGCAATTTCAAAAGTGAAACGTGCGAAAAATTCCATAAGTGTTTATTTGTTGGGAAATATCGACATAATATTATGTGATTCGTTTGACCTGCCTCCCAAACAGGAGGTGTTTGTTCGAACTGTTATGATTTACGACTCTTTCTTATCATCGATAACATCGATTTTGATTCTTGTAATAATTTGGATAAAGACTTTAATTCCGATTATAGTAAACATAACTCCTATTTTGAAAATGAAAGTTAGGAATTAGGTTTGTGAACGTCTAGACAATATAAAAAGACACCCGGAATACCTATAATAATAATAATACCTACAATCGTACATTGAGAAAAAAAATTAAAATTTTGTAATTTAATTACAAGATTGATAGTTTGTAAACTTAGTATTGCTAATATTAAAAGGATTTCAAATAGAACTCATGACAAACGGTTTAAAAAATTTGAACTTTTGCAATGGCAACAATTATTATAGTAGATATATTTCAACCAAGTGGTTCTGTTATATTATATACCTTTTATATAAATCTATATAATATAAATCTAATGATCAATGTATCGATAAATTATTTTAGTAATTATAGCAAATACACTACACTCTACATCGATCTTTCTTCTTTTTTCTAACCTAAAAGGAAATTAGCATTGCGTTAAATTATGCACTTGTGAACAAAAATGTAAACATGTTTCTACATAAATGTGTAATGTTAATAAATCCTAATAAAAACAATGAATTATGTATAGATGTTGAAGGGACGTGGCCGGGATATCAAAACCTCTATACCAGGCACACCCCAAATTGGATTGCGGTCATCGCTTCGAGCTCCCATTGCGAAGCCTGAACCTGACTACGAAGTGGTGGAGTTTCCCTCCGAGCAGTATGTAAACGCAAAACTACAACCTCCACCTCCTCCACCACCCCGGCCACCAACAGGCGAGTATTTACCTAGTGCTGCTTACACCGTTTTCTCTTCACGATCGTTTTTCTATCTATTAAATATTTCTTGTTTCCTAGCTGTTTCAAAAATAAATATATAACTAGTTACAACTTTTACTTTTGTATACTGGAGGAATGGAACAGTGCTAAACTCTGAAAAAAAAAACACTTTAAACTCGTTATGGGCTAACGTTTATATTTAATTTTTTATTATGTGGTACTTACAGTTTTTTTTAAATGCTGACCTTATTTGGTTTAAATAGGTACGATATTTCTTGATATAACGTGTGGGCTATCCCACCATCCATTAATCTCTAGGCACATGACATATTCTAACTTTTGGAGGGTACGTAGGGTTAAGGGTAACTACTGTTAGTCTAATAAAAGTTAATAGGTAAATTATTATTTTTTTATAAGACCCTTCTGGTACAGTCATCAACATAATATGTGATTTGAGCGTAGAAACGAGGCATCCTGAATCGATCAGTGAAACAGATGTTAAATGAATTAATTTATCTTTCTCATACCCCACAACATGGAAACTCCCACTATTTTCAACAGGACATCCGACTGACACATCATGCGGCTTATGCGGCGGCGGCGGAGCACGCGTGCGCTGCACGGAGTGCGGCCGGCGCGCGCTCTGCGCCTCTTGCGACGACATGTACCATAGACATCCCAAACGAAGGAACCACCAGAGACAGGTGATTACTATCGACTATGACAGGCTTAAACTAGCTGTGCCGCGCGGGTTCATCCGCGGGCAACTGTACCCACGGATAACTGACCCCGTAGTGTTCATCAACCCGACCTTCGTATTTTTACTACAATTGTAATCAAAGATTAAGTTCTTGTATTATTTTGATGGTGATATTTGTATAAAAAAGTAATAATAACTAGGTACAGTACCTAGGTACTATTTTTCAATTTCAAGACAAACCTATCTACACTAATATTATAAAGAGGAAAACTTTGTTTGTTTTTTTTGATTGTAATGAATAGGCTCATAAATTACTGGACCGATTTTAAAAATTCTTTCACCATTCGAAAGCTACATTATCCACGAGTAATATAGGATAGGTTTTATCCCGGAAATTCCACGGGAACGGGAACTATGCGAGTTTTTCTTTGAAACCGCGGGCGGAGCCGCCGGCGGAAAGCTAGTAAGTAATATACTTTTGAGATATTGTGATATAGGAGATGTAGAAGACATAGTGCGGTTCTATAATATGTTAATCAAAGAAAACTATATTATTTACTGACTCACAACATGCATTTAGAGACTTTCGACACCAATGTTTAAATAGGTGATTAGTAGGTGGACCTAAATTAAAGTTAGCTCCGTCAAAATATTGGAATAATGCCAACTCTAGGAAGCTAATGTAAACAATAACGCATACTATCTACTTACAAAATTTACAGGTACTTGAAATAAAACAATTAAAGATTAAAAGTACACTTACATCAACAATAACATATGTTTTAGGCATTACCACCGTCGCAGCTAAGGGATGAA
This sequence comes from Colias croceus, assembly GCF_905220415.1. NCBI lineage: Eukaryota > Metazoa > Arthropoda > Insecta > Lepidoptera > Pieridae > Colias > Colias croceus. Next base: position 8,764,908 of record NC_059539.1, on the reverse strand, counting down.
AGACCACCTCTGCCACCAAAAGGAACGCCGCCTGTGCCACCACCGCGAAGACATAAGGTGACACTGAGACAAATAAATGTAGTGTTTTATAGTTTGAATTGCATTAAAATGTTTTATAGTTATTGTTTTATATACACAATTTTTAAAGTTTTTAATGTTTAAATTACGTCTAATAACGTAAGTCTACCAGTTATTCTATACCTGATAATATAGTAATATGTATTATTATTTACTAGCAGTCCGCCCCGGCTTCGCCCGTGGTATTTTGCAAAAAAAAGTAGCCTATGTTCTTTCTCAGGGTCTAAAGATTGTCTATAATCTAGTACTTATAACTATTTATAGTATTCCGTGGCTATATGCGTTGTTCTTTTCTAAATAGTAAATATGAAAAAAAAAATGTTTTGTCTGTCTCTTGAAGTTACTGATGTTCTTGAAAGCATTAGGTAATTCATAAAATACTCTAGACGAATTCTCCAAAAAAATTTCAATACTTATTCTTCACACCTACGCACAATCTATTCACATTTTCCAGAGCTACGCGAAGCTAATGATACTGTATTTTTTCTTGTATCTATTTTTTTGTCGTTAAAATAACATAATATTATGTACGTGTTTATTTTAGATTGATCGAGCTTCAGCTAGTCCAAAACCTCCATCAGTAGATCAGTTTCGAGCTCCTATAAATATGATGCATAATATAAACCATATCAGTCAAGTATCGACTCTTCCGCATTCGAATTTTGCAACTCCTCGTGCTCAAATGTCGCCCCAGCTAACATCGCATTCAAATTCGCATCTCGCGGGTATGCCGAATTTTGCGGGAACTATGCATCACAACAATGCTCCGCCGGAACCAGTACTACAAGGTTCTCAATCGGGATTTTCTTCATGGGGACGCCCGCGAGCATCATTACCCGGTTATAACATGCCACCACAAGCAATGGTAATTATTATGCTGGTAATAAAAATAAATATATATAAATAAATATATTACTTAAGACGTAAACAATTTTCAATATAGCCTCAACATATCGAACACTGGGATGGTCAAGAAAACCTTCATGCTCAGAACTGGGGACGTCCATTAAGACGTGGAGCTTCAGTGATGGAATTAGGAGGGCCAGCCGGTTATCCTCCATATCAGCAAAATCCTTGGCATTACGGTAGTTGTGCTAATTTAGAACATACATGGGGAGGGCAAGGACCATGGCCTCAGGCATGTTGTTATCCACCAGGAAGTACAACTCATCCACGACTGCTTCCACACCCACACGCCCATGTGCCGCATACGCCACAACCATATCGAAGAGGTAGGACAATTTTCATATTATTTATTTTACAATACATAGCTATATATGTTATATATATTTGGTATAGTGATGCCACAAAGGATTATAGTGATACCACGCTTTTTAGTAGGGGTGATTAAAAAAATGGTTAAATGGTTTATCTCTTTAAGACAAAGTTAAAACTAATAAATCAGTCGAGATTTTTTTATGTTGACTCTGAGAGTAGTTTAAACAAACAATAATGTTTATACTATGTGTAACGTAATAATAGATAATGTACAAAAGCAGTAATTCAGTAATTACCTTAATTTATTCCGGTGTTTAATCCTTATAGTGGAGAGTCGTACTGCTTCAAGAGCTGGTTCTAGAGCTAATTCACGAGCACCATCTCCTGCTCTGAGTATGAGATCACGTGCGTCACGACGAACAAAACACCGTACTCCTTCGCCTTCTTTACCATCCAGTGATGCAGATTCTGAGAGTGAACCTGAAAGCGATAAGCCGGACGAAAAAGAAAATGATGAAAATGACCTAGGTCCAGCCCCACCTCCGCCGAGTGCAACATGGCAATGTGAACATTGTACATATGTTAATGAACCAGGTGTCAGAGTATGTGCAGTGTGTTGTCGTACTCCTACCATCACTCCAAAAATTATTCCAACAGCTGCTATTAAAAATGGTATGGCAAGTTTAACAATGAAGGAAAAAGCGTCGGCCCCTTTAATAAAGAAAAAGGTTGATGAACCTCGCGCTAATGAAAGTTAGTATCATAAACACAATTCATTTAAAAATTAAAACATTATAAGAAATATGAATTTGTCTTTTTGTTTGTGAATTAATTTTTATAGTTACGTTAAAAATACCGTACGGACTTTAATTTTGTTACAGGTGAAATCAAAAAATCAAATCGTGCTGCAAAAGAGCGAGTGTCGACAGGATGTGGCCCTTCTCCACCAAAAGAAATAAAAGTTTCGAAGGTAAATCGTTTGGAAACTCCAACAAGAGAACAAAATAATGATGATACACATTCTCGGCATGACATTGCCGTTGGGCCTTCTCCACCCAAAGAAGTACAAAAGAAACAAATTAATGCAAAAAATACTTTGGAAAATAAAAATACACCAACACAAACCCGTAATGTATCAGTAGAAAATGAACGAATCAAAAAGCATAGCATATCTGTGGGTCCTTCACCACCTCGATTAAGTCCTGTCGCCAAAGACAAAGCCGTAAATGAATGTGATACTGGAGTTCAAAAAAAGTCCGTTGGAATCTCGCCGTCACGAGAAAGTAATACGCAGCCGGAATCAAGATTTAGTCGTACAAACGTTTCCAATACCGGGACATCTCCACCACCCCAAAGTATTTCAACTCAGGTAAGCCAAATAAAAGCATCGTACGCACTCACAATTGACAAATCTACTCGTCCATATCATATAACATGTTACCATACATATCGATTTTGTTTGGGAAGCCAATGGCATATTATGTCTGAGGTAGCAGTTGTACGCACCCAAAATAAAATATCTAAGGATTCAAATATTAAATTATAACTTTCTTTTTAAGACTTATGAAGTTCCAAATCAATGGGATAGACCCTCTTCGGCTACACGATCTCGACCACGGCGCCGATTTACGGATGACAGTCGAAGAGAAAGATCGCACAGTAGGCATTCACTTTCAAGTGATACTCGAGTAAGTTTTGAATGATGTTGTTAATATTACTTATTATTATAAATTATAATATTCTGAAGAGAAAAAAACTTATACTAGGTTATAACATTATATGATTATGATAGAGAAATGAAAAATATAGATGTCATATTATGTATTTACTGCTATTTTATAACAATAAAACAAAAACACTACACCAAATCTTACAAACATTTGCTATTCTAAAGATTTTTGTTGGTACTTATACTTAAATACTTAATACAATTTACGTAAGTTTTTATGATTTGACAGCAAAAGCAAGAAACTTTTATTAGCAATTATTGTAACAATTTCAGGAGAGCGAACGAAGCGTACGCACAAGCGGTGGGAGATGGGAATGGAGAGAACCACGTGATAGTAGCCCTGGAGCAGCAGAGTGGAGCGAGAATGAACGTAAACGTACAACAAGCCGTCTTACAAGAAGGGCGTCTCATCTAGATTTAAGGCGAAATAGACCTTCTCGGAGGTCTAGTTTATACGGCTCAGAAGTAAATTCAAGATTAAATAATGGAAATTTGTTGTATATTTTAGGTTCAATAATAATTAAATGCATTATTTTTTATAGGCTCCTTCACCAGAACCTTTTTCAAACAATCGCGCTAGTTCTTTAGAAGCGTTAGCCGGCGCTAATTCTAGACGCGAAGCGGAAAGAGGATTAGAACTAGCTCGCCTTATGTCAGAAGCTGAAAGACTAGGCTTCAGTGCGGCGGAAGTACAGGCAGCATTAGCTCAAAATCCTGTAGCTCCATTATCGTGGCTAAGAGAACGATGGCCAAGTTTATGTGCAGGTGTCAGAGCAGCTGCAGCAAGACTTGCTGCTGGTATAAATGTATCAGAACTAGAAGCTCGTGCAGCTCTGGCGAGACATAGGGGTGCTATGTGGCCAGCTGTCACAGAGTGTGTTGAAAGACATCGTAGGCAGGTAGCTAGATCTACAGTTAGAAATTGTTTATTAAGATTTTAAATTTCGACGACATTAATACGCGCGCACACCTTTCACAGATGGGTGATGTTGGAGTTAGTGAGGAGGGAAAATTACGTGGTCGTGTATGGGGCTCTCCTGTTGGAGCTGATGATGAAGCCACTCCTCCGTCATTTTCCAACCGGTCACACCGCAGCCGCGGTAATGAAAAACAAAACAAAAAATAATAAAGTTTCATATAAAAACAGACTCGCCGTATCACCAAGCTACATCATCATAATTTTCACATTTACATTTCAGCCGAGGACAGTTCAGACGAATTTGACGTTTCTACAAATAATCTCCAAGATGACGACTGGATGTATTTACCGTTGGACATAAGAAACAGTAATATGTCGGAAATTGAGCAAAAACCCTTGCTTAAAGAAACATTTAAAACAACACAAGAAAATGTAGAAGATATTGCAGATAAATTAAAAGTACTGTTAAATCTTGCTGGAATACCTTCTATAGAAGAAACTTTATTATTGAAAGGTCTACGAGTTAAAGGTTTAAATAAAAATATGGGAGATTCTAAGTCTGAAGATATTTCTATAGAACAGAAGGAAAATTTAGTGGAATTTATTCAATCAGAAAAAGATTTTATCGAAGCATATAATGCTCTAACGCGATTAAGTCCATTGCCAAATATTGAAGCTAAAAATAATTCAGTAAAAATTGATTTAAAAGAAAAAATGAATGACGATTTCGAGTCAGCTAATAAAACAATTAATAAAACAAATAACACGCAAGTACAAAAATATGACGATATATCACCTCAACAAACACAATTTATGGAAACTTCGGTTAAACAATTGGAGCGTGATGACATTAACATTCGAGTTGAGGACGAAAAAAATATACGGTCAGACATCAATAATTCTGCAAATTTTATAAATCAGAATGGCACCAATAACTCCCAAGAACAAATATCGAACAATCTGAGTGATTTAGTTGATAATACACAAAAATTAATTCAACAAATGAAAGACGAAATTGCGTATGATATAAATTCTACTCGTGATTCTGCAGAAACTGAATCAACTTCTAATAATTCTGAGGTATCCAGACACCAAGAATCAAGTTATAGCGAGTCAGACAATGATACTGAGGATTTGACATCTGATGAAAAAGAAATTACGAGTAGCGATGAAGAACTCAGACGCGATAATTTAAAAATAGATAATAGAGAATTAACTAGTTCCGAAGATACCGAACAGTTTGAAGAAGCCATGGATTATATCGAAAGCGCTTTAGATGTAAAAGATAATAATATAAAACTATTAGATTCGATAGCGCAAACGTTACGTTATGAACAAACCATGACGGTAGAAACTAGCCCGCCTATGCAGTTATCTAAAATAGAAGATGTAAATAACAACTTTTATGAAGTTGTGAATTCATTTGATGAAATTTATGAACAAATAAATAACGATAATGACTTAACTAAACATATTAAAAATGAAATTGTTGTGAAAAGTAAAAATAGCAAAGAAACAATTAATAAACCCACAAAGGAAACGTTGTACCTGACACACTATAAAGTAGAAACGCCGTTAAAATCAGTTGTATCTGAAATAAAATATCCAGTATACAGAGGCTTTATTGAAGCCGTATGTGCAGAACATGTAATAATAAATACAGAAACCAAAACTAAATCAAATAATGCTGTAAATGAGATTGAAAACGTTGACAGTAATAGTAACAACAATTTAGAAACTGAGAATATGACTTTGAATCCCGAGGCAGCAAACTCGTCAGAAAAAATAATTAATACATATAATCAAGACGAAGAGGTCAACGAATATGTAGATCTAAATATTGTAGAAAAAGTAAATGACAGTCGGGATACTATTGCTGAGAACTCTAATGCCAACGATATTGCTGAGAGGAACACTGACAGAGAAATGGATAATAATTTATCAAAACAGACAGTAATAACTAAATCCAATATACCAATACCTGTTAAAACAACTGTTACTAAACAAAAGGTGGATAAAAATCAAAAGACAATCGGTTCTAAATTGCCTATAAGACGTACATCTATTAAACAGTATCCTGCGCCCGCTCCACCCAAAACGCATTTTGGTACCGTACAAAATGGAAGCGTAAAGCAATTACAAACAAAACTGTTTAATAATAAAACAATACCAAATACTGAACACTCCTCTCATACTATTGAAGTAAAACCGTCTACATCAGCAATAACAATAAAGAAAAATCCAGCACCACAGCCACCCCAATTAAAACAAGTATCTCCACCAAAAACCACAATTAAAGAAAAAGAACAATATTTTCGGGAAACGTGTCGGACCGAAGATGAATGGACAGATACGGAATCTGATGAAGAGAAAAAGCAATCACAAGACAAAAGAGAAATAACGCCCACACCTGAGTTACCGTCACCTCCACCAATAACAACGCGTCGAATATCTGGACAGTTAATTGATTTAACTAGAATACAATTACCTGAAGGGTCTCCAGAGGTAATTAGGGTTTAAATTACTATTTATTATTATATTATTCTTACTATATATGTAGTATATACTTGATACAATTTATACATTTTTTTTTTTTTTTAAAGAGACAAGCTCGAATGCTGTTAGCAGAGGGTGCTACGGAAAATTGGGAGCAAGCGCAAATTGCCGTTGAATTGATTACTCGTGGAACCGATGCTCCTACTGCACTTTTAGCCGCTCTCGAATGTGCAGATCTTGTTTCTGCACTAGCTTATTTAAATCAGTACTGTGAGCTTTGCGCTGCACATTTCCCAGAACACGAAGTAAGATTTCCGTATACGATTGATTTTATAAAATTTTAGCTTTATTAAAAAAATCCTGAATAATATTTTTTTTTTCAGATGGTATCAATGTTACGATGCTCTCATAGATGCTGTCGAGAATGTGCTCGCCATTATTTTACAGTTCAAATCACGGAGCGGAGCATAGTAGACTGCGTTTGTGCATACTGCAAAGAACCTGAGTTGGAAATGTTGGATGAAGATGCTTGGGTCGATTATTTTGCTCATTTAGATATACTACTGAAAACTCTACTTGAAATAGAAGTTCATGAACTATTCCAGAGAAAGGTAAATTAATGCATTAGGTACTTTTCTGCTAAATTGTATGAAATGTTTACTTTCTTAATAGAAAATAATATCATTCGCTTTACAAATTTTAGCTACGCGATCGCACGCTTGCACGAGATCCGAATTTCCGTTGGTGCGTTGAATGTTCGTCAGGATTTTTTGTACATCCAAAGCAGAAAAAGCTGCGGTGCCCCGAATGCAAGTCTGTTACCTGTTCGACATGTCGGAAACCTGTAAATAAATAATTCATAACTTAGATTACAAAATAAAAGACAGATGGAGCGTTGCCGAACTAAACCGAATAATTTATCGTCATTTTCAATAAAGCTATGTGTGCTGTCATTTCGCCGCTGCACTGTACGTACACGGTGCTTCTGTGTTGCGTGTAATGTTGCCAGATATTGAAAAATTTCCCAAATTTTTCCCCGACTACGGAAAAAAGAGGGTTATGTTTTTCGAGTTTATGGATGTATGTATAATATTTCTTTGACACGCCCTGCAGTATTAACCGTTGGACCGATTTTGAGTTGTGAGGTTTCATTGCAATGATCTGAATTATTATGTTAGTGGCGGTAGTGACGTAGGCTATATACATAATTAATGAGAAGTCAAGTTTTAATTTTTATTTAAATTCTTTTATTACATAAAGTACCTGCCTACTAAAGTTATATATAGACAAAATAATTGTATTCAATTTTTTATTAAATAAATTACATAAGAAAAGTTTCAATATTAACTAGTCGAGAATACGGGACATTTTATTTTCATCATATCCATCATGGAGTTCACATAAATTAAATCGCTAGCGAAAACGACTATGACGTTTTTAAGCTTTATAAAAGTAACAAAATAATGTATTATGCTTATTAAAATAATCTAATAATTATCATGAACCTTTAGTGCACTATACAAATAATCACATTCACGATCGAAAAATCCAACAGCATTACCCTGAAGATCCTTTAACCATTTTACCGTTTTACCAATAAAAATGGCAAATTCATTTTCAAAATACTGGCAACATACGTTGAAGTTTTGTATTCCTTCATATCTGTAAAATTATTATTCGTATTAAAGAAATAAATCAGCCAAATAATCTACAGAAAACCTGTGAAACGATGTTTTATCTTTTTTTTTGTTTTCGGGAACAAATTTTACCGCGTTTTATTATCACAAGACGGCATTTTTTTACTAAAATTGCAAACCCTTTTTGACGTATTGCATGACACTATACGCGCTATAGCACTGGTGCAGCGACGTATTTGTTTTTGATTTCGTATTTTCTTTGACAAGGGCGACGGGCGGTTGTCATGCTCCATCTGTACTTTATTTTGTAATCTAAGATTCATAATATAAATTTTATAATATATTTATATTGTAAAGAACAGATAAGTATACATATAATATGAACTTCATGATATTACAGTGGTCATCGAATCACGATGGTATGACGTGCGAACAATATGCCGCATGGCTTGAAGATAATGATCCTGAACGTTCTATTGCCGCAGTCCAACAACATTTAAAAGAGAATGGTTTAGAATGTCCACGATGTCGTTTTAAATACTCACTTTCCAGGTAAAAACTTCTTAACCCTAGATTACTACCCTTCGTCGATTCGACGACGCGTCACCAAAAAAATCGCTATAACTTTTACGCGCGCGACCGTATGGTTTTCTAACTTCAGCTAATCTCAGCCAACCCGTTGCGCTTGCGATGGACGGTAGTGCTTTGTGCGTGGCAGGTCCACACGCGCTGTTCCAGCAACCATGGCTCGTCACATCGACGAAGGTTAGTATAAACGTAACTTTTCGTACTACAGGGTGGCTCTAAAATACGTTGACAACTTATTTTACGATTTATTTTATTTTTCTTTTACACAGTATAACGGTGACTACTAAATAATAAAAATACAGTATTATTTTAATATGTAAATATCTATTTATTTTCAAAATAACCACCTTTAGCTTTAATACAAAGGCTTATACATTTTCTGAAGTTTTCGACGATTTTCCGTAACTCCTCTTCAGATATTTTGTCCCACTCACAAGTAAGTGTTGCTTTCATCGCGTCTACACTTCTGTGTGAAGTTGCACAGGCTTTCGCCTCTAAATTGATCATACGCTGAAATCCATTTGATTAAGATCTGGTGAAAATGGAGGCCGTTCCTTGGAACTTATGAACTCTGGGAAATGGTCCATACATCACTACTGCACATTTGAGGCCCTGTGAGATGGAGCAGAGTCCTGTTGAAAAGTCCACGGTTGGTCACCGAAGTGCTGCTGGCTCCAAGGAAGAACTACACTCTCCAAAATATCGCGTCGGTATATTTCTTGATTCACTTTTACACCTTTTTTTACGAAAACGAGAGGAGTTTTGCCTGTTGAGCAAATGCCACGCCAAACCATGACTGAATCCGGTTTTTGCCGATGGGGGATAATTGCTGTGGCTCCAGGGTGACTAGAAGAGTAAACTCTATCGTTTTGGCGGTTATGAGACTGCTCAATTTAAAAAAAAATTTCATCTGTGAAAAAAATATTTTTCCACGCTTTACCAGCGGAGCGCGCTTTCAGTAAGCGACATCTTTCAAGGCGTATTTTTTTATCTTTATCATCCAACCGCTGTGCTTTTCGCAGCTTGTATGCTGTTAACTTGAGCTCATTTTTAACAACTCGTTGTAACGTTGAATGACTTACAACTAAGTCTCGAGCCATTTTTCTTACCTCGGCTTGTGAATTGCGGGTCAATCTTTGTTTGACGATATGTCGAATCCTAGGCGTCCTCACAGTTATTTTTCTGCCTCTTCCCAGACGGTCACCGAGATGGCCAAGCTCATAGAAGCGTTTAATAGCAGAAGAAACTAACTGCCGACTGATACCGAGAAGTCGCACTACCTCGCACTGCCACTTACCAGTCTAATAAGGATATTATTGCACCTCGTTGAGCAGACATAGTAAAAAAAGACTAATTTTAAATTTATTCTCTTCACAAATAACGTTAAGTTGGCGCCAAAACATGTGAAAATAATAATTAAAAAACAATAGCAACGCAGCATGTCCTATTTTTGAAATTTATTATTTTGAAATTTGTCAACGTAATTTAGAACCACCCTGTATTTAGTTAAGTTAAAATTACGTTATTTTATCTTTTATAATGGTGCCTATTATTTTATTTTTTAGATACGATTCATATGTTAGTTTTAGAAGTTGAAAGCGATGAGGAAAATTCATCTGAGAGAAAGCCTGAAGACCACATTGAGGCTGAAGAGGCATGAAGCGGAGGGTGATGATGAAGTTTCTACTGTAAATAAAGAGCAATTTCCAGATCAAAATTATGAGGCAAGTAGTAATACATCTCCCCACGTTCTATTGAAGACGAGACACCTAGCACTTCAGCTGACCCTAGCGATTACAAGACCATCGCGTACCATTCTTCTTGGGAAAGAAAAACACATATTATGGTCATCACAACAGTCAAGGTCACAAATCAGAAGACCTTCAAAGAACATAGATACATAGCACGTGGGCCTGTACGCTTTTTTCAAGATATTACTGGTGACATTACTGATACTCTGTGGGACTCAATTACATAAATTTTAAACATGCCAGGAAGGAATAATGTGAAAGTTATAAATGAGACTGAGCAAACTAATACTGCTAATGTGCCTCCATAGCAAACTAAAATAAACATATATGCTATATGTCTCTCCGTAAAGCAAAGGTAGACCTAAAAATAGATGCACTAAGTGTAAAAAACGTTGTGTGGGGAACACAAACTTGATGTGTGTCACAAATGTTTTAGATCCTAAGCTATTATCAAAATTATATTTTTAATTAATTTTCCAGATATTATTTTTGTAATTAATAGTTTATTTCGAGCAATTTAGAGGTATATATTATATGTACGGAATTTTTCAAAATATATAAGAATGTTCATAAAGCGTGTAAACTGTGATCTCATTTTGATGACTGTTTTAATTAAAACTATGTTAAAATAAATATTTTAGTATTTTTATATGTAGATTAATACATTGTCCTTAAAATAAAAACATAACTACAAATATATTTTTTTAATTAAACCCCTAAATCCCCTCTAATAAACAGCGTAGTCGAAACGACGAAGGTTAGTATTAAACGTTGAAAAATAAGGTTAGTGTTCTAGGGTTAAATAAAAGTTATATAGTTCTCATTAATTCATATCTAAGTTAATATAATTCTTGTGTAATAATAAGATTAGGATTCCTTCAATTATTATTTACTAATTGTAAGTACATAATATAAATTAAGTATATTAATTAATAAAGTAAATCTTTAAAATTTTAATATTTTCTCAGGGGCGGATGTATGCATTTCACATGCACCCAGTGCAAATATGAATTTTGTTACGGTTGCGGCAAACCATTCATGATGGGAGCTAGATGTGGATTGAGTGAATATTGTGCTAAATTAGGTCTACATGCACATCATCCGCGAAATTGTCTTTTCTATTTACGTGACAAAGAACCTCACGAGTTACAGACGCTCTTGCAGGTATGGTACTACCCATAGTTTCAATATTATTTAGTTGAATATAATATAACATTATACCAATATTATGTTGTATTATTACAGATGAATAATGTAACATATGAAACAGAAGGGCCTCAAGGTAACAACACAAGATGCCCTATACAACTACAGAGGGAGACACCTACAGGATTAATTGACACCACGTGTGGTAGTGAAGTTTTACCTAAAAATGGTGGACTTTGCAAGTAGGACTATTATTTTTCTTTTTATTTATCTTACTTTTAATACACACTCGAAATACAATTTTTTTATCAAGTTTACATGATATGTCAAATAATACATACACCATACATACATCTCCTGTAGTACCAACGTGTAGTAGTTTATACCTACATTTGACGATAGCCGGTAAACTAAAAGGATAGGTACTTTGTTAAATTTTGATTAAAAAAAAGGCAATAATCGATGAGGCATGGAATTCCATGAGATTTACTTCATAATTCTTAAATAATGACAATAATGAAAGTAGCTCAATCAATCAGCTTGTATATATTGGCACTATATCATTTTATGCATGTAGCTATGGATGTCAAATGGGCAGGGTTAAAGGAAGACGCTTACGCGGCGGTGAGTAGAGGTTGTGTTTTCAGGAACCATTATTTGGAGTATCTGAGTCGGTTGGTGCGTAACAAGAAAATCGACCCGATGCCAATCTTGGGTGTAGATGACTTGGAAACACTAGTACGCCGGGCAGCGTTGAGACCACCACCACGACCCTACGGTTCATTAGAAGGCCTCTACAAACGAGGCCTGATTGAGGTGTGTTTACGTCATATATTTTTACAGGATGCACTACGTGGAGTATTTGGCTGGCTTGGCGCGTACTCTTGACCCTATCCCTATAATGGAAGTGAGCGAATTAGTGGCAGAACTGCGCCGACGCGCATTGCCCCTACCAGAAAGGGGCCCATGGGATACAGATCCTATTTATGCTGGAATGTGCGCAGAGGTAAAACAAGTGAAAGATTTATTTAGTACCTATCAAATATGAAATTAAAAGTAACCATTTATGAAAGTATGGAGCCGAGGGTTGTGTTGCTTGATACCTATACTTTAGGTAATCGTCATATTTTTTTTGGTTTGTTCATTGTTAGTATTTAGGTAAGTTAAATCTTAAGTACGTATAGACGAATTCAAAAAAATCCATAAGTCAAAAAATCCATAAATAATTAAAGATATGTTTGCACAGGGATTCATGCGGAATCGATAAATTATATCATAGTTTTCCTATATAAGTTCAATTTTAACCAACTGTGTACAAACATCTAAGTCTCAGTTTATTTCTTGTTTAAGAGATGCAAGTTTTAAAAGCCATTAATTCTATATTTCAGATTGTTAAGGAGAAGATTCCACTGGACTGAAAAACTGATGAAAAGTAAATAATTTATATTAAAACCAATTTTTTTTTTTTAATCTTATATAATATAAATCATATCGCATTTGTCATCAATTTATTTTAAGTTCATCCTATTTATATATTATAATTTAACTATCGTGTGTATTTCTGTAAGAATTATTTAAAGTAGAAATAATAACAATAAAAAAATTAATGTCTATTATTTTATTATCATCTCCTAGCAAAATTTTCATTCATATGTCTCTGATCCCTTTGAATATAATGTCTATTGGAATGGATTCTACTTTCAAGTGAATCTGGTAACGCGCGAGCTTCATTACGTGATGAAGCTCGTGACATTACACTCTTTTCGGCTGCTGAATTCTCGGCTAGTTGGGCTGCAACGCGCCTCCCTCTTTGTACTTCTCGTTCAGCACCTGCTGCAGCCATTTCTGCTAATTTTGCTGCCTTTTCTTCTTCACTTAAACCAACTTTTCTGTTGATTTTTCTATCTTCCTTGATGTTTTTGTGATAGTATGTTCGTTCATTTTTATCTTTACTTCTTTCATGATTAAAGCTTTTTGTTGTGCTAGTATGTTCTTGATGTTTTTGTGATAGTATGTTCTTTTCTCTTTTATAATCATCATCAACAATGCTGTTCTTTCTTTCTTTTGAATATTTTTTCTCTTGCTTTTTATCATAGTCGACATCGCTATCATATTTCGTATGTTTTGAATAATGTGGCTGTTTGACGTTTAAATCACATGATTCCTCGTCACTATCGTTATGTTTACTACTTTTATGATGTTTTTTGTGTTTTTTCTTTGGACTCGATTCATCCTCACTTACGCTACTTTTTCGTTTAGAACTATTCTTACGACTTTTTCTATCTTGGGAAGATTCTTCGTTATCGCTTTCAGATTGTTTACGTTTTTTATGTTTCTTACGGTCACCTTTTTCTTCATCTTTTCCTTTATCTTTACTCTTATGTTTCTTTTTCTTCTTCTTTTTCTTTTTAGATTTTTCGTCATCAGAAGAATCATCTGATGAATCGTCAGATTCAAGAAGTTTAGCAAGATCAACTTTGCTAGAACTCAATGCATTTAGTTTTGCAGCTAAAATGTTATCTAAGTCTTTATCTGCCTTTTTTGTTTTTTTCTTTTTCTTTTGTGCCTTTTTTTGTTCCTGCAAATATTAGAGATAAAAATTAAAGAACATACAAAACGAAATACTGACAGTTAAAATTTCTGTCAAAATTAAACTCAATTTACCACAATAATTGTTTTTGTCAAGCACTCACACATCTACATGCAATTTAATTCACAAATCCCATGTTTATAGCAATTATTATCATTTATTTTTATATTATAGCCAGCCAACAATAAATAAAATAAAATTGTTTATTTTTTTTTAAACAAGTTTTCATCTTGGGTAAGTGCCTTCATTAAACAATATACATATCCCATATCTGGTTGGTGTTAGCGATCTCTATTATTACGATTCACTGCAATCACAGAAATCTGAAGAGTCTACTGTAAATGTACTTTCTAAATAAAATAGAAAAAAATACTATTTAGAGATAAACCACATTACAATGGATTATGTTGTTCTTGTGGAATAGGGAGCTCGACATTGCAGATACAACAGCAGTACAATTAAGTGAAGTCCCATGTTCCGTAGTGGGGTAAGGGGCAGATGTATTATACATCTGTTTCACTGATAGATTTTGTTTAGGGACAAGTAGGTGATCACGATAGGTAGGTGAGTCACGCGTTTACCACTGTACCTAGGAGACGGTCAGTACAATTAGTTGGGCTATAAAAACAATAAGTTATCCTAAGTATTCATTTAATTTCTTACTTGTTCTTGTCTTAACAACTCAGCTAGGCGTTTCCTCTGTACAGGGTTATTTAATAAAGCCGCTCGTGCCGCTCTTTCTCTTTCTTTTACCAGTAGTAAAGGATCTTCTCTTATTTTTCTGGCCAAGTCAACTTGCACATCGCTTGTAGATGCTAACATACTAGACCCTACAACTCTACGTGCCACTGCTGGAATTTCATTCTGTTCCGCTTTATCACCTTGTTCAAAGCTCTTATCAATGGCTTTACCGAGAAGATAATCTTCATGTTGAACTTGCTTGTCGGGTTTCTAAAAAAAAGATAAAATGAGAGCTTGTTTTCATGTTAAGGATATATGTACATTGTTACAGATATCTAGGATACATTATTACTTAACTGTTGATGTATGTTTGCATTAATTAGTGTAAATGTAAGTTTCCTAGATATGTATTCTAAGTCTTATTTGCAGCATAAGTGAATGGTCACAAAAAGTAATCATCCATACTAATATTATAAATGCGAAAGTAACTCTGTCTGTCTGTCTGTTACTCAATCACGCCTTAACTACTGAACCAATTTGCATGAAAGTTAGCATAGAGATATTTTGATACACGAGAAAGGACATAGGCTACTTTCTTCCCCGGGACATAGGATAGGTTTTATCATGGAAATCCCATGGGAATGGGAACTATGCGGGTTTTTCTTTGACTGTGCGGGCGAAGCCACGGGCGGAAAGCTAGTCAAAATATACATAGTGGTTATTACATACATAATTGTGACAAAACTAACAAAATAATAATGGGAACAATAAATAGGCAGAAGGTTGTTAGGAATCCACAAAATTGTATAAAAGTTACAATCAAATACAAGCAAGTAATAACTGTGACACCAACATAGACAGTAAAGGATTAATAATAATTAACCCATTGAGCCCCAAGCGGCCCGATCGGTCTATGACACAATAGATTTTCTATTGTGTCTGTGGTTCCGGGGCCTGAGTTATTAATAATATATAAATAGATAAGGATATAAATATGAATCTAGAGAATAATAATTGTCCACTAATGCAAAACAATATATTTGTAATAATTTTGATGTCAATTTTAACTGATAAGGCCACCCTCTGCACATGTCTATCAATTTTAAGGATCTATTTATATGCCAAAACAAATAAGTGTAACATAGAAAAATGCAAAAATGGATTGCATTTTTGCATTTTTCCAATGTCCTGTCCAATGCAAAAAAATGCAATTTTTTAATAAATTTAATAGTATTGAATGAAGCCACAAGCACAACTAGGCCTTGTTTTGCATCACACAATTTGAATTATTAAACTTACATTGTACATCCAATCCAAACGATTGTCTGAATTTGTTGTTGGAGCATTTTTCCGAGCCAATTCGTTGAGTTCATGGCGATCTCTCTCTTGGGCTCGCTCCTGCTGTAATTCTAGTATTCGTTTTTTCTCTTCTGCAGCTATTTGTTCAGCCTTCCAGACTCTTTCTTGATTTTTCATAGTATTGGGATGCCATGACTTTTTGGAATTCTGCAACGATTTGGAATTTACTTCACACGCTTTCAAATACAATCACTGAATATTACATCTATGACTGAAGAAATAAGATGAAATAATAGCGAGCGAATAGTACTCACCAAATCACCTCCACCCATGTTGGGGATGTAGAGGTTTATCAGGTAATAATTCACTGGATTTGTAAATAACGATTTTATTTATATGTTTCTATCATGTGTATTTATCTTGAAAATAATATATTCATTATTTAACTTAAATTCACATTATTTTGTAAAGACAGGAGACTTATTCTGTACTTTTGCAAGCCACAAGCTAACTTATTGAATAAATAGGTACGATAGGTAGGTACCTCCAAAGTCCAACCTCCCTTTATCAGTCAACATTCAGTAGACAGAAATCACAGTGTCACAGACCACAGAACAAATATACTCTCACAGACTCTGTTCCACATTGGTGCCTGCCAATGAATAAGGAATCACATGGAAGTGACATACCTACAAAAAAAGTGTGGCCGGCGCCATATTGAATGGAACAAAACATGGCGGTGTTTAGTGCCGAGAATATATCGATAAACATTAATATGTTTATCGATATAAAAATAATCTATAATATAAAAATGAATCGCAAATTGTGTTGGTAAGCGCATAACTCGAGAACAACTGAACCGATTTCGTTAATTCTTTTTTTATTACATTTCTTGAAGTACGAGGATGGTTCTTATGGAGAGAAAACGTAAAAATGTACCACGGGCGAAGCCGGGGCGGACCGCTAGTATTTATATATACATATTTTTTGAAGTTATACTTCTTTTGGCGCGATGGAGAAAAATAATGAGAATGAAGTATGACGATGAGTGCTCGTGACGGTAACACCTAAACAGGGTTACTTGTAAAACACCAGCAACCTCGCAGGACAAGATAGCTAACCCTGTATAATTTAATAAATCCAGTTCAATTTTGACTTGGATATAAGGATTACGGTAGACTTACAATTTGGCATTTAAGTTATCTGCTAAATTGACCAACTGGTTTATTGGATATTTTGTTTTGTTTGACTGGTGTTTTTGAAATCAGATATTATTGGAATGTAGTATTAACGGAAGCATGCCAGTAAAGAGCAAATGTGGTACAGGAATGCGGTATAAAATCTGTTGTATGCATTTTGCTGCTATGGTATTACAGCCATGCGGGATGGCGCATGCTCCGGAAAAACAGAATAATTTAGTATTCGATTGTTTTATTAAATTACTAGCGGTCCCGGTGAACTTCGTACCACCCAGTCATTGAATGTGCTGTTTGTTACCTTTTAGCTGAACTAATTTCAGTTTTGAGGAATGTAATATAATGATACAAAATAAATACTAATATAGGTATATAATAGTTTTTTATTACGATGAACATCACAATATACAGTAGGTAATAGAAAAAAAAAACAATAATTACTAATTAATAACAGAGAAAATTATAGAACTAAACTATTTCGTGCAGCCTGTGATGCACTCGGATTCACTCTGTTCATTTTTGAGTTCGGGATTTGAGGCTCAACCGGTACCTGGAAATGAAATGTCACAGTTTACATTAACTAACATTGTTCACTTTACATTTTAACTAACATGCAATACATTTTAATTAAAAGGGCAATGCTGACACGACGGTTTGAAATTAATATTAACATTAGGGCTTGCAATAGCGGAATTTAAATTTATATTTTTGGTTTTATTTTATGGCATTCAAATGCTTTATAAATATAAATTTATAAAGAATAGAAAAATAAATTAAAACACCCCATGTATTTAAAGTAAATTTCACTTTCCCTCAGTCAATAACATTTCAACAACCAAATATCACCCAAGTTTGTACTCAAAAAATCATATAAAACCATCTCAGTTTGTTCACAGGCCCTCTTCAAAATAGGAGAAACGTTAGAATATAAATGACAGCCCTAAATCTAAATAAAAAGACCAAAAGTAAATTGGAAGACATCACGTGTCTACAGATAAAAACCTCACCCTGTGTGAATGCAGCGGCAAACATACTGGTATAGCATCATCGTGCAGACTAATCACATCCATTGTTCTATTGAAAGCACTTTCGGGGAAATGTAGGGAACATACTATGATATATCCTTTACATTTGGCTTGATATTTTCAGTTTCAATTGCTTCTAACCATTTTCCTTTTCTATTTTCACTTCTTGGTAACCTATAAAAAATGAATTTTTAGGTTATTATAATTTTAGTCCTGACCTGACTTATTTATAAATACATTTTTAAAGTACTATAAAAGCGACTAATCTTAATCTTACTTAAGTTAAAATTCATATTAGGTGTTTTATTTTTCCTTCTGCTGCTCTTGGCAAAATTAATTTGTTAATTTGGAAGTGTATTCACCAAAGCAACTATTCTTAAGATTAATGACACAGCCTTGGGAGACGCACGTCTTCATCGAACATTTTGCTAATGTCGATATTATAAGCCATCACTAGCACCCAAATTAATTATTTTACTAGAACGAAAATATACAAAATAAAGCTATATTTGGTAACAATTTTGCACTGAACATAGTCTGTGAATACTCCTCAATTCAATATACATGAAAATAACTAAATCAGCAAAGAAATAACTAATATTTCAGTCAAAACGTATACATACCGGTGCAAAGACAAACTTTTCTGGTTTTCATTCTTTCCGGAGCCACATTCCACAATACTGCGCTTTGGCATTATGCCACTATTTGTCCTTGACCACTCTATATGTTTTAGACACAAATGTTTGTCACAATCACAATAATATTCAATATTTTTCAATGTTTACTACGGAGCAATGACAGAGCATGTACATCGTAATAACGAGAACATAAAATGGCGACCGGCCACAGTAGGTATTTGAGCCAACTTCAAATGTCAAACGGTATAGAATTAGCACTGACTGACGTATAGCCATATTTTTTCACATATCAGAATATTCATTAGTTAGAAAGAGACAGTATTAGTTTTATTATTTCGGTATCGAAATGCATGATATTTGTATAATCAGTTGTTTGTATAGAACAATATGCCCTGTCCATAGGATTCCTTAGTCATTGGTGCCTGCCAAGAAGCTTATTATGTTTTTTTATCCCTTTCACACAAACTTGGTGTGAAAGGGATAAAAAAACATACAGGCGTCATTCAAGGTCATATTTTCTTGTGACAAAATGTTCATAGTGCAATATCCAGTGTATTATAGCTTCTTGGTGCCTGCCTGCCAAGGTGCCTGCTCTGAAGTCTGTGCCTACTGCCTGTCACAGATAACTATATATTAGTCAGAGACAAGACAGAGACAAGAAGCTTATATCTAAGAGCGTTTTCACATTATCCGATCCGATATCGGATATCGGACGCCGATAGCCGATATCCGATATCGGATACAATTTGCCCTTTCACATTGTCCGATAGAATCGTTCCGATATCATCATGAGTGCTGCCAGAAATTTTTAGAGAAAACTTAACTAAATTGCCAGTTGATAAAAAAAGATATAATTTAAAAAAAAAATTCAAATGATAGATCATAGTTGTACATACATTAAAAATAATTACGTTCAAAAAAAACCTTTAGTTATCCTAAAATAATATTGTCACCCGTTCAAATGTATTTGTAATATGATTGCTGTCATTTCCTGTAAGTAAAGATACATAAATTATTTTATAGTCTTAAGCAATTATTTTAGAATTAAGAGGTTTCAAACTTTGTATTCTTTGTTGTAAATTCTAGATAAAAATAAAATCGGTGTGCAATCTGCTCCTTTTTTTGAAGTCGGTTAAAAACAAAGCACTCAATGACAACAATACAATAAACAGCACAACCAACATCCGAGTAGTAGTACGGGAGCTAGCAACGTTTAAAAAAAAGTCATTTTAGTATAGTTGGGTTTTTGATATACTGTTTCTCTTGCTATTTCGGTTACAGTCCGGGCTGTCTGGCTGGCCGCAGTGGTTGCGTTTATTAAGTGCGCATCTTATCTGCACAGGAAAATATCCCTAATTTAAAGTCATTTTTTAACGCGTAATTTTTAATCTATTGCCTTTAGATATATCCATCAGACATAATTTTTTTATTGCAAGACGTTTTTTTCGTTGTAAAATAGGTGCCATACGCAATTTTTATTTCAAAATAACTAAAATGTCATCGAAATAAGTGAAATTACATCAACATGAGTCCGCTTAAAAGGTAAGTAATAACTTTATTATTTATATTATATTATCCTTTTTTAATACTTATATTGAATAATTAGTAAACTAATATTTTTAATAGATGGTTTCATATTTATTACACTTTTGGGTATAAATATGAATTTGATGATATTTGTATTTTCTAGTGTTTGATTTTACGCGAGTATTATACATTTTGAAATTAAAGACTTGGGAAAATAATACAATGAATAAATCGCGTTTAAAATCCGTTAAAAAGTCTTTAATTTCTTGATGATATTTGGTTTTTATCAAGTTTACATTAACGTCCTATTTGAGGTTCGTTGGGAAAAAGGAGGCGATATGGTAGATTGTTGCAAAAAAACTCTAAATAGTAAAATGAATATTATATATAGTATAAGTAACACAGTGATTACTTATCCTTCACTGGGACTCATGTTGATGGAATTTCACTTATTTCGATGATATTTTAATTATTTTGAAATAAAAATTGCGTCTGGCACCTATTTAACAACGAAAAACACGTCTTGCAATAAAAAATGTATGTCTAATGGATCTATCTAAAGGCAAACGATTAAAAATTACGCGTTAAAAAATGACTTTAAATTAAGAATATTTTCCTGTGCAGATAAGATGCGCACTAATAAACGCAACCACTGCGGCCAGCCAGACAGCCCGGACTGTAACCGAAATAGCAAGAGGAACAGCATATCAAAGAACCAACTATACTAATATGCTCACTTGTCAACGTTGCTACCTCCTAGAATATAGGAGGAGGAGCGAGGCAGAATGAGTTAAAATAAAGATGATAGACACTAATGTTTTCGAAGATAGATATTTGAATTTAAGAACGCAATATATTTTTGTTTACTTCAGTTCAGCCAATTGCCGTATATTTTAATACGGTAATTAAAATAGCTGCCGTATAAATCGTACATATTTTTAATGCCTATAAATACTTAAATGTGTGTTTTCTTAATAAAAACAGGTTTCTTCTAGAAAGGGTTTTAGGTTAAAGCCATGTTAAAGCAAAGAATTTTTTTAAAGATTTAGCGCCAAGACTGAAAATACACAAACTAGTGCTTTTTTGCTGTTGGTATACTGCCTTTTCGAAAATTGAGTTGGCAACACTGCACATTATCGTCCGATAGCCGCTGGCATATCGGTGTCGGCTCCGATATCCGATATCGGACCGGACAATGTGAAAGACATGTACATATTTCATACAGTTTACTTCCCTCCGATATCGGATATCGGCTATCGGCATCCGATATCCGATATCGGATCGGATAATGTGAAAACGCTCTAATACACTGGAGATTGCACTATTACCATAACTTCTTTTTGGTTTTTTACGAATTTTGTGGAAAATAATTTTTTTTCGGACGCGATATTTTGGAACAATATAGAACAAACCTAGAACAACCTGGAACAACCTTTAAAATTTTTCTAACTTCAAAGTGCGGTGCCAACTTCTTTTTGTTTTTTTACGAATTTTGAGGAAAATAAATTTTTTTCGGACGCGATATTTTGAAACAATATAGAACAAACCTAGAACAACCTGGAACAACCTTTAAAATTTTTCTAACTTCAAAGTGTGGTGCCAAATTCCCGGAGGCATCAACGTACCCGGTCAAGCCGCTTTGGTCAAAAATTTTGCATTCTGTATTTAAAGTTGGTACCTATGTAGGTATATTATTTTAAGGAATATGATTTTTCTTTATAGATACCTACCTACGGGTTGTTAATTTTATATTAAACCATTGAGCACCGAGCGGCCCAATCTGACCACGACAGAATAGATTTTCTATTGTGTCTGTGATTCCGGGGGCTGAGTTAGTTACAAATGTCTATATCCAGTAGGTAAGCAATAAGCATATAAGTAACTAGCGTCTTAATTTAATCGCTAAACGTATTGCGTAAAATTAAGTATACTTCTGTGGTATACTTAATAAATCTTTTTTTCCTGAACAAAATACGAATATCAGGGCGGTCATTCACTTCTTTTGGCTGGCTGGATAATATTGAAGGTGGCGCATAATATAGTTATGCCGGGTGACGGGTCAACGACTTCCTTACATCATAATATTTTCGTAAAGCCAAGGAATTATATATTTTTTGGTGCTATGTATTAGAAATGATTTAGGTATCTTCTAATTAAGAGTAATACAATTTTACTTTAAAATGTGGGTTGTAAAATTATGAAAATATCTTAATACATATTACATTTTTACTAGCTTTTAATAATTATCACTTAGGGCCTAGGGGTATGAAAAATAGATGTTGACCGATTCTTAGATCCACCCAATAGTTATGCCAATATAGGCACACAAAATGTCATGAGAATCGGTCCAATCGTTTCGGAAGTGTATGGTAATTATGGTAAGTAACATTGTGAGTTGTGACACGAGAAGTTTATATATTGAGATGTATTATGTAATAAAATACACTTCGATCAACTTAAAATAGGTAATCTACACTAATATTATAAAGAGGAAAACTTTGTTTGTTTGTTTGATTGTAATGAATAGGCTCATAAACTACTGGACCAACTGGACCTATTTTAAAAATTATTTCACCATTCGAAACCTACATTATCCACGAGTAACATAGGCTAGGTTTTATCCCGGAAATCCCACGGGAACGGGACCTATGCGGGTTTTTCTTTGAAAACGCGGGCGAAGCCGCAGGCGGAAAGCTAGCTTTTAATAATTATCACTTAGGGCCTATGGGGAATGAAAAATAGATGTTGACCGATTCTTAAATCCACCCAATAGTTATGCCAATAGGCACACAAAATGTCATGAGAATCGGTCCAATCGTTTCAGAGGAGTATGGTAATTGGTAAGTAACATTGTGAGTTGTGAGTTGTGACACGATAAGTTTATAATATATTGAGATGTATTATGTAATAAAATACACTTCGATCAACTTAGAATAGGTAATAATTTAAATATAGACACTCGGACTTACAACTTGATAACTGTTTATTGATCTGAGGGTAAAGGTATAAAACATTAAAATAATAATTAGGTAAATGAAACAGTTATGAAATCGGTGAAGTGGTATATATTTACGAAGTTATCTGCCTGCTTATATAGCTTATGTTTTACAATAAGTGCCTACTTGGGATAAAAAAAAAATTGAATTCCATCATTCAATTGTGTTCCATCGTTACAATATTGTATTCACTCGAAAGTGTTTCATGTTGGTTGAGATAGTTGTTAATCATCTCAATAGATGGCGGCGGCGCGCGGTATGTCCCTTACTACACATAAAACTGGAAAAATAGAATAAATTCGATCGCTCTGGCGGGTCACGAGTGACTGAATTGGTCAGCCCCCCTAGCCAAGTGGCTTTCTGTTAGCGTAGCGTTCAATAGATAACGTAGATAACGTATCTACAGCTTACGTCAATATCATACATTCGTAGTCTATTCTATTGAACGCTACGCTAACAGAAAGCCACTTGGCTAGGGGGGCTGGCGTCCGCCCCGGTTTGTCGCGAAAGGGGTTCGAGTCCCGCCTCGTGATCGATTTTTTTCTATTCTTTATAAATTTATATTTATAAAGCATTTGAATGCCATTAAACCAAAAATATCAAATTCAACAAAAAAGGTCGTGTTCCATCGTTACAATATTGTACCTACCTATTCACTGGAAAGTGTTTCATATTGGTTGAGATTCTCAACCACTTGAGATAGTTGGTTATTAATCATCTCAATAGATGGCGCGCGGTGTGTTCCTTAGTCACATAAAACTGAAAGAATAGAATAAATTCCATCGCTCTGGCGGATCACGAGTGGCTGAATTGGTCAGGCATCCACCCCGGTTTGGCGCGAAAGGATGCGGGTTCGAGTCCCGCCTCGTGATCGAATTTTTTCCATTCTTTATAAATTTATATAAAAATAAATTGTCTTCTTTATTTTAAAAGTACTTAATGCTTATATTATGTAGCACCTATATATAATCGTTTTAAATATGTATGTATAAACAAAAAAAAACCGGCCAAGTGCGAGTCGGACTCGCGCACCGAGGGTTCCGTAAAATTAAAGGTTTTCGGAATTTTTCCTTTATGTGTGCTATAAAACGTTGCTTCATGCAAAATTTCAAGATTCTAGGTCGACTGGAAGTACCCTTTAGGTTTTGATTCCCTTGCGAGTACTTGCGAGTTTCAAAATATGCAGCTTGAATTGCTGTTTCTTTTGATTGCGTTGACATAGAAGTTTGATTTTGTTACAGCTTAAAGGTATTATAGACTTGAGTATTTGGTATGAATTTCAATTTAATACCTCTACGCGTTTATGAGGAAATGGGTAGTAAGTTTAAAATTATTAAAAAAATATAAGTATATTATGTGATGTAACTAAAAATTTATGGTTTTCGTAATTTTTCCTTTATCTATGCTATAAGACGTTGCTTCGTACTGTGCTTCGTACCAAATTTCAAGATTCTGAGTTCACGGGAAGCACCCTGTAAGTTTTGAATTTGATTCCCTTGCAAGTGTCGAAAATTTGCGGCATAAACGGCTGTATCTTTTGATTGCGTTGGCTTAGAAGTCTGATTTTTTCACAGCTTCAAGGGACAGTAGACCTGAGTAATTGATATAAATTTCAGCTTCATACCTCCACGCGTTCCTGAGAAAAAGGGTCTTGACAGACGGACGGATGGACAGACGGACAACAAAGTGATCCTATAAGGGTTCCGTTTTTTCCTTTTGAGGTACGGAACCCTAAAAATATATATATATGTTTAAACAGGGTCTCCCAATATTGGTATACTAACCGCGAAAGGGGTAGTAATTTTGCATACACTGATCACGTAAAAAAGACTTAAACAACAAAATTAAATACAAAAAAAAAATCCTATTTTTTTCTCCAAAATCCATGTTTTCTTCTCTAGCTTCGCGCAGCCGGCATATACGGCTTCGCTTGTGAGCATTTTGTCTGTGAAAACATAATCTTAAACGATAGTTCACGTGCGTGTGGCATAATAGTTGCTTGTTAGGGGTGTACACATACCTAGAGTTTTAAGAATTCATCTATTTGAAAAAAAATGCGTCTCGAATTTTATAAGTATTTTTTACGTACTCAACATAATATGCAAAACTATATGTATACTCCTTTGTGCTTAGTATACCGACGGTGGGACAACCTGTATTATACATGATGTTCCACTATTGGTATACTTAAAGCGCGAAGGGACTTGTAGTTTTGCATAAGTACACTGATCACGTAAAAAATACTTAAACAACAAAATTACGTCAAAAATTTTTTGCTAAATTTTTCTGAAAATTCATGTTTTCTTCTCTAGCTTGGTGCAGCCGGCATATACCGCTTCTCTTAAAGTGAGCATTTTATCTATGAAAAGTGAAAACATAATCTTAAACGATAGCTCACGTGCGGGTGGCAAAGCTGGGCGGGATGCTTGTTAGGGGTGTACACATAGAGTTTTAAGAATTCATCTATTTGAAAAAAAAATGCGTCTGGAATTTTATAAGTATTTTTTACGTACTCAGCGTATGCAAAACTATAACCTCCTTTAAGCTTAGTATACCAACAGTGGGACATCCTGTATACTATAGCTGCTCCGCGCGGTTTCACCCCCATGGCTCCACTCCTGTTGGTCGTGCGTGATGATATTATATATCTTATAGCCTTCCTCGATAAATGAGCTATCTAACACCGAAAGAATTTTTCAAATCGGACCAGTAGTTCCCGAGCTTAGCGCGTTCAAACAAACAAACAAACTTTATAATATTAGTATGTATAGATATTAAGTATATAAAAAAAATCTAGAGAGATATCAAGGGACACCCGGTCCCCGGGATGCATCGACCACACAATCACGGGGCCCGGATGGAACGAAGCCAACAGAGAAACGCGCGCAGCAAAAAGTGTCGTTACAACTTATCGTCTAGCCGCCTTTCGCAAGATATGGAATTTCGTTCCAGTATTTCCTCTTGTATAATTTATTTATTTTAATGTAGAATGTAAACTGTGTTTTCAATTTTTAAACAACGTTAATGAGAACTTAATACATAGGTAATATTTAATTATTATACTATTATATGTAAATAATTATACATCGGCAGAAATTGTAGCAAATGGCAGGTAAAGATTACATCATACATTGTTGTTAAGACTTAATACATTGCTAGTTACACGCGCAAGGAACCCAAGGTGATACCAACGCGGCATTTGTCCGTGGCGTGGCTTGGTGCGGGTCAGTTGCGGTCGCGTTGAGGAAGGTTGAATCGGGCGCACGCGCCGCGAGGCCTCACTTACCGCGGTTTCTACGTTCGCTGACCGTGCAGCGCGTGTCGACGTATCGCCCCGCCCGCCGCACCCTGCACCCTTGTCTCATCCGTTCAACACCCCCTCGCGCGCGCCGCACACTGTCATGTCGTTCAAATATGAATTTTATTTTAGGGAACATTTTTCAATACCTCTAAACAAAGTATCCCAATTATTTGATATGGAAACCGATAACTAACCTACCTCAATTACAACATGAAACCAAACGAAATCAAATCAAATAAGTACCAAATACTCAATATTATGAATAATCTTATCTTTTTATAATAATATTCTCTTTAGTTTTACTTATATTGATATAAATTGTTTGTTCATAGAGATAAGCTTGTACAAAAATATACTAGTAGGTATCGGTTTTAGCGAATATTTAATATTTTGCATATATTTAAGTACCTACCTAATATATTTACCTAGGTACGTTAAATCTTAATCTTTTGCACATTCGTATCATTTAGGTTTTTGCATGTCCTTGAGTTATTTTTATAACGCATAAGATTTCTTTCTCATGGTCGTGATACGGATTATAATATTATATACTTAGGTATGTATTGTATGTATGTATATTGTATATTCTTATCAAAAATAATAATAATATAATATAAAAGGAAGTTGGAATATTTATATTTTATTACTTGAGAGGAACAATTATAATTATTATAAGGTGGTACCTAAGAAAAACTTCCATCAAATGTTAGGTGGGTATTCATATTGCACTATTAAATAAACATTAAGATTACTTAGATACCTAGTAAAGGTAGGTAGTTAGTTACCTATTTTTATTTATTTGTCAATATTGATAAATCCAATTAGATAGGTAGGTATAAACTAAACATCAATATTATGATGATAAAATATTATTGCATACCTAGGTAATTTATAAAAAGACAAACGAAAGCTAAAGAAGTACAGAATCATTTTTTGAGATCGCTTATTATTATTTAACCGATTATTCAAAAAATACGGGGTTGTTCGTACCTATCGTATTTTTATGAATATTATGTTGGTAATTACTAATTGGGTACTTAACTAGGTGTAGGTTATATTTACTTTTCACTAATTTGGTTATAATTAAAATTATCTCTACGTTTCGGGGAGAGTTGAGACAGTGGATGCAATATACAGTTTACTTACTAAATAGTAAGTACCTACCTACCTATAATGTATTAAGTACTAGCGGTCCGCCCGGCTTCGACTGTGGTACATATTTACGTTTTTAAGAACCATCCTCGTTGGTACTTCAAGGAATACAATAAAAAAAGAATTATCGAAATCGGTTCACCCGTTCACACATGATGCCGTGACAAACTGACAACGCGAAACGTTTCATTTTTATATATTAAGATATATAACTACCTAGATATAGAATATCTGATTGAAATTTCTTACACGTGCAAGTAGCCAGTAGGTGCATTAAAAAGCAATGTAGGTATAAGTATTTAAATAGTAAATACGTACCTATTATTATTATTCTTTAAACTTTTCCACTAACCATGAATTTTGTAGGTACATGGGCACAGAATAATAAATAGTACCTAGACATGGGTATAATTTTATATAATATTATAATAGGTACATACCTACCTATATCTGTTGTTAAAATGTCAAATCGCATGTTATATAATAAGTATATTAATAGAAAAATAATAATAGGTAGGTAGGTATATTATAATTTATAATTTAACTACAGCCCTCTTCAGCCGGACCTATTTTTAGTATGTATTTTTATTAGGTACTTGCGGTAGAAAATTTTATAATAAGTAATGCCTATAGGCGTAGACAGGTTGGTACCTACCTAGTACCTACTTTTGAAGACATAATAAGTATGTAAGGCACTTACATATTTTAAGAATAATGAAAACAGAAAGTATACTACCTAGTACCTAGTACCTATTGACTACCTATGACTTAAATAAGATATTATTATACTTAACTACCTACTTATAATATTTTATGTAAATTATTAGTATGTACCTATAAATTAATATGAGTACCTAGTATTATACCTATAAGTACCTAGTACCTAGTACTATAAATTAATCCAAATAATAAACGCGACTAGTTAGGTACCTACTTAAAAAGTAATCAGGTAGGTACTAGGTAGGTATAGGCTAGGCCTAGGTTAATATTTTTTTTATAGCTAAGTAAATTAATGAAGTTCTCAAGAAGGAATTACATTCATAAAAAAACAACAATAATAGTAATATTATTCAGTCTAGTTGTGTAAGCTATTGTGAATTGTCCTAGACAGATAAAATACAAGCATCAAGAGTGCGGGAGGAAGCGAGCCGTCCGACAAGTCACGCAAGCGCACTGCAGCCGAGAGTTCACACGCGTGTCAAAACCGCGGTGGGCCTCCACGTGTTCGAGTTCCCCTTCCGTCGCCGCCGCGCCCGCTACCCGCTGCCCCTCCAACCTTCAACAAAGCCCGCGGTCGTCTATCGTATTAATACAGATGTTATATACGTATACAATATACATTTGTGTGGCATAAGTACTGGGTTATTATTATTATCACAATATTATTTGTGTTTATTTTACAATGCGAGTGTATTTTTAAATTATTTGGAAAATCCAAAAGTGCACGACTCATAATGCTCATTTAATTATGAAATATAAAAAAAAAAAATGTAGGTAGGTACCTATACCGTATATAGATATACAGTCTTGTAGTTTTCGTTTTTTATTAATTGCAATTAAACGACACTGAATTAATTAATCATTCGCATTCAGTGACCTATAACAATCGTCGATTAGAATATTTAAAAAAAAATTTAACTCAAATGATGGATTTTTTCACAAGTTATAGTGTTTTCAGTAGTGATGCAACGAATACTACTTTTATGAATACGAATACGAATACGAATATCAAACCTACTATTCGGCGAATACGAATACGAATACGAATACGAATATCTAGCCTTGGTAATAAAAGACTTATTTATTTAATGAATGTTTACTCTTCTAATAATTAAAATTTACAATAGGCAAATTTTTATTTAAAAAACATAAAATTCGTAGATTTTCTGGTTTTAGGCGATTTTTTTTTCAGTCTGGATGTTTCCAGGCGTTGAAAAAAGTCTTTCCGAAGCGACTGTACATGGCTTCAGTGAAAAAGATTGTTGGGCGAGTTTTTCTGACTTGGAAAATGGACATCTTCTCGCCAAAAGGCCAGTGGATCAGCAGTCTCTGAACACGTCATATTTTTTCGCGCGATTTTTAAATTTGTAGTAAATAGAGTTGCGTAAAAAATATTCGTTTTAAAAATTCGTATATTCGCCGAATACGAATATTCGGTAAATGTCTACTATTCGGCGAATACGAATATTCGTATTCGTATTCGTTGCATCACTAGTTTTCAGGTTTCACACATGACGGACAGGAAAATTTTTTGACCTACCTATTTCGGTGTTTTTTTCCAATTCTATTGAAGTAAATCAATTTTTAAAAAGTATGGGATTAATCTCCATTAAATTATCTCGACAATTATAGTATGCAAAATATCTTGATTCCGTGAACTAACAAGGCTATAATAATAAGAATAGCTGCAAAAATGAGGCGAAAAAAATTTTTAGATCGTAAAGCACTCTCTGATGCTTCGCATCGTCGTGCAATAAGGTACCTATCTAAAAAAATATTTTTGTACATTAATTAATTTGAATAAGACCTACCTACTATACCCTAATGCCTAAATTACTAAAACTAGCTACCTAGCTAGGTACTAGTTATTATTCTGTGCTAAAACTGTAAATAAGGACTTGGCGACGAAGACAAGTCCTTATTTACTTGCCTTGCCAAATGCCTAGGTACCTACCTAGGTACTACCTAACCGCTCGGGCTCTTGCAAATAAAATCATCTTTATAATAACTTTGCTCTACTTTTAGGCAATGCCTTTCCTAGGTATTTACTCAATCAAATATATTTATCTAAATTGTTAAATGCAATACATAGGTCCGTTAATTTATTAATTAAAATGTTTGCTATTGAATTGATAGAAGATAATTTGTCATCAAGCGAATTTAGTTAAATACCACAATAATACACAGAACACAGGCGCATATTATATCAAGTTAACAATTCAGAGATGTATATGTGTGAGTGTTGTAGAGGAGAACGGAGGACACGACAAACGCGGTGGCTTTAGCTCGCGAATTCCGCATTCGGCCGTGGACCGTCAGTGGAACGCACGCTTGTTTCGTTGTTTGATATTCGATCACAACCTACGCCAACATTGACGCCATTGGACTATACGTATAAGATTATAAATTCAACTTTTATTATGATAGGTGAGCATCTTCATCTTATTAGTTTTTATCTATTACTCAAATAATATTAATTGCTAATTTCCTGTGACGTAATTATTAGAATTAAATATTAAATAGTTGTTTACCTTATTGTATAAAATGCAATGATTATAATAAATAAGTAAATAATAATAATATTAAATGTTTGTGTATTTCTGTATTGCTTTTATTATTTAGACTTCGAATCAGTTATTTTTTAATTCTCGAAAATTTGTATTTAATCAACATTTAATGCGATGTGTTTTGAATTTAAGTGAAATATTTAAAATCATAAAATGTTATATTCTATTTCCCTTGAAATTATAATCGAAATGGTAGGGAAAGTAATGGAAGTTACGGGGCGCGGGACGAAGGGTGTAGTAAAGCGCGGATACGGGGTCGCTGGCCCAAACACGTGGAGGCGCACCGCGGTTTTGACGCGTCAAAACCGCGGTGCAGGCCTCCACGTGCCGGCTGAGGACATTCACTTCGCTTTACTCCGCGCGCCCCTTCACCTCCCTCCGAGCCCGCACTTGTGCATCCTGATATTCCTGATCGCGTTTAACATCCACAACAAACATTGTTCTGTGACGGTCGTTTATTATATTATTTAATTGAAAAAGTATTTTATTATGAGTGATGAATTAAATTGTGGTTTTTATTATTCTGCAGGTGAAGAAGAACGTATTCATCAATGTCGAGAATGTGGCTTAACTCTATCAACTCGAAGTGCTTTAACAGCACATACACGTTCGCACCGAGTCGCTGCTGATGCTCACCGGTGCGACGTGTGTCACAAGACATTTGCTGTACCGGCTCGGCTAGTGCGCCATTACCGCACACACACCGGAGAAAGACCTTTCGAATGCGAGTATTGCCACAAAATGTTTAGTGTGAAGGAGAATCTTCAAGTCCATCGAAGAATACATACGAAGGAAAGGCCGTATCGATGCGGCGTATGCGGTGCTGCTTTTGAACATTCGGGAAAATTACATCGCCACGCACGCATTCATACTGGGGAGCGACCACACGCTTGTCCGCATTGCCATAAGACATTTATACAATCGGGGCAATTAGTGATACATTTACGAACGCATACAGGAGAAAAGCCTTATAGATGTCCAGCACCCGGATGTGGCAAGGGATTCACTTGCTCTAAACAACTGAAAGTACACTCGCGTACACATACCGGTGAGCGGCCTTACACGTGCGAAATATGTTTGCGAGACTTTGGATATAATCATGTATTGAAATTGCATCGATTCCAACATTTCGGTGAACGCTGTTACCGCTGCACAGTGTGTGATGGTACTTTTAATACTAAAAAACAAATGGAAGCGCATATTTATAAGGAACATGGTGCCGATTCCGCGCAAAGTTCCAACTCTCAAACGTCTGCCCCGCTAGTAAATGGAAACGTGATGTGCGATATAGTCGAAGCGGCTTTACAACAGTTGCCACCCACGCCGCCGAGCTCGCCGCCTTCTCCTCCGGGTGCTACGGCAACATCGAGTACAAATGCTTTGCCAACTTCTGTTGTTCCACCGAACGCGTTTTCGCCGACGCCTTCGCCCTCACCGTCGCCCCCCGCGGATCCGGTGGTTTATCATCATTTTACGCTAGCGCCTTCGTCTCTCCCACCCAGGAAACGCAAACTTATTCCACATATAGAAGAGCCTGCACCGATAGTCCGTCATACATCAGTGATACAATTTGCACCTGCAGCTGCAGAATCCTCATAGCAATGTTAAGCTTTAATTGATAGTTTAATTTTAGTTCAATAATGCTTATTTTAAATTCAAAGGCTGTTTTTGACTGCGTGGTTATTAGTATTAGTCGTAATTATTTGTATTAAGGAGTAAGGTAAAATGTACTAGATAATAATTTGTATTATTGAGCTAGGTACTGGACGTTATTTTGGCATAATAAAAACCCGCCATAATGTTTGCATTGAAAAGACTAATTATATATTAGAATGCATTTGTGTCATTTTTAAGTGTAATGTAATTAAGTTCTTATTATTATAGTGTGTTATTGTCAATATTTCAGGTTTAGCAAGCCACTAAAATTACCTAAAACATTATATTTGTATGCTTCTTTAAATCTTACCCTTCATTCACATTGTCATGTATCTGTTACATTTGGTATGCAATATTATATTCTTTAAATAAAGGCTGCATTGCTTAATTTTCGTTAGTTTTTATTTTATTAATACATATATACCTATTATATAATATATACAAAGCTGAGTTTGTTCGCTTGAACGCGGGAACTACTGTCCCGATTTTAAAACATAATATACCTATAGATAAATGCGGGTGGAAGCCGCGTTAGGTTAATAATTATTGTACATTTATTATGTATCTACTCTATGACAAAGCTATGATAATTATTATACAATTAAACTTTGTTTGACAACAATATTAAAAAAATGCTGGAACAAATGTTGTTACATACTACTTACTAGCTATCTTGTCCTGCGAGGTTGCTGGTGTTTTACAAGTAACCCTGTATAACTGATAAAAAAAATTATAAAAATTATTTGTTGCAAATTAAATTCTCTACAACTTTTGTTCAGCAACTTTTTGTCCTAGAACTACCTATTATAACAAAAAAGTTGTAAGCGAAAATGTTCAGAAATTAGAGATATTTTTATTCTTAAGTTTTTATTGTTCAATTTAACTTTTTTTATCATTTAACGAAAAAATGACATCAGACCTAAGTTGTATAGGGCGTATTCAGAAAGAAAGCTTGAAACTTATAAGCGCTTATCGGCGCTTGTCATATTCATATATTTTCCTGCGCGGGTTACTAGCGCTGACAAGCGCCTATAAGCGCTTATAAGCGCTTATAAGTTTCAAGCTTTCTTTCTGAATACGCCCATACGTAGTATATTATTATTAGTCTGTGGCATAAGATTACAAAATAAAAGACAGATGGAGCCAGGGGTAGGACCTAAGAGCAATAAACCTATAGAGTTCTTATATTGAGACAGAACAAAATACATATTTTCTAATCTACTTACTCTTAGTCAATAACAGCATAAGCCAGATTGAGATAGCGATAGAGTATCTGCACTGTCTTCAAACGTAGCGCGCCGGCAGTCAGTTTGTTTTCCAACCAGCTGGTGGGCTCAGTGCGTCAAGTGTTTTTAACGAAATATTTAGAAAATATAAAGTGTACAGTGTTTCTTTTTATTTGTCAGTGTGCTAAAATAACTATTGTATGTTTAGCAACCGGCTATCACTAGTCGAATGGGAGTTTTGGATAAAAACAATGTAAAAATATCTTTCCATCGGTAAGTGATTTTCAGCAAATTGATAAATATTTATGTTTTAAACCTATTTGAAGGTTTTATCAAGCGCTTTTTTGTAATTTTATGTTGTAACTGTAACATTTACCCACTTTATGGGGTTGTGGAATAAATAATAATAAAAAAAATAATAATGAAATAATTTAAAAAAAATGTCACAATAATATCACGTTTGGCATTTTGTTTACCACCGTAGTGTTGTAACACATCTAGCGTATATTATCGATTTATGACAAAAAATCTATTTCATATTAACGTTGATTTATTTATTTTGTTTCTTATATCAGATTTATATGTAGTTGTTGTTGCAAATAATAGATGTAAATTTTTTACCGCAGGAAAATAAAACATACCACGTGGTTGTTTTATTTGCCTTATGTGTTTTAGTTTTCGTTTGTTGTTTATTAATTTCTCTTTCAGATTATTAATAAATTCATTTTGTTTTAGATTTTCAGAGCTAAATAATGAGACATGAGTTGATTGGACGCCGCCACAATTTGCTATATTGTGTTCACTGCATTTCGAGCCTGCGTGTTATCAAGATGGATACTCTAGAAGAATTGTGCAATCTTACGCTTACGTTTTTTTTTTGTTCCTGTAGATAATAAATACATTTGATTAAAGAGAGTGAATTTTTATTTTGAAATTTTTTACACATAAGTTACTTTAAATGTGTAACTATGTGAAAATTAAACGGTTGATTAAATGACAGTTCTCATAGATGAGGAACTAATAGTGAAATACATACTTAATATACATGCGTTTTCAAAGTAAAACCCGCATAGTTCCCATTCCTGTTGGATTTACGGGATCAAAAGTAATTTTCCAAATTTCATTGTAATCGGTTTAGTAGTATTCGCGTGAAAGAGTAACAAACATCCATCCTCACAAACTTTCGCTTTATTAGTAGGATGTTAGGAAAATGTTTTCATTATGACTGTCCTTTTATTAACTTGTTAAAATGCTGCATGATTCCTTCATGCTGACTGTGCCTTTCTCCTCACTCCTTTAACTTTATCATCATTTCCTTCTTTATTTTAAATTACATTTCAAGTTTTAAAATTTCTTTTATAATATACTAGCTTTCCGCCCGCGTTTTTAAAGAAAATCCTGCACAGTTCCCGTTCACGTGGGATTTCCGGGATAAAACCTAACCTATGTGTGTATGTACAAAATTTCATTGTAATCGGTTCCGCAGTGAAAGAGTAACATCCATTCTCGCATAATTTGGCATTTATTATATACGTAGGATTAAACAAATAATGTATTCAACTGAAATTAATTATAAGTTTTGTTTTTTTATTATTTATTATTTCACGAAACCGTAAATGCAAAATACATTCACGATTTTATCGATTGAAGCACATCCATCACTATCACCTTCTATCTATCTAAATACGTACCTATAGTAAAAATGGTGCTATGACTATGTTGAAACGTAGCTTGTTGTCTATAGCTGTCTCATTCTTTCATACGACGTTTTCTTTAGATAGAGAGAAACAAATATATGTAAATTGTATACGCTCGATACAAGTACTCTATAGGTTTATTGCTCTGAGGGTAGGACAGTTACATACAATGACATACAATGACAGATTTGGGGTTTTTATTTTCAAAATGCGCCATCTCTTATCGGTATCCAAAACAATTAGTTGCTTTATACGATCACAGATGGCAGAACAATCGATAAGAAATAATTTATTACGAAAAAGAGTCAACACATTAAATTCTCTAAAGGGCTTCTGCGTGTTGGACCTGTGTCCCCACGTAAGCTTTCCAAAGGACCGAGTATCTTCCTTCTGGTAGTGCCCGTGTATTATGGAGAGAGAAATAATAATAATAAATTCTTCATGCACACCAAATAAAATAACACAGATGAAAACAGCACAAAGGAACAATGTACAAAACGCGGTCTTATCACTTACAAGTGATTTCTACCAGACAACCTGTCATGCGTCCTCTAAAAAATTCAAGATTAGGCATTGAGTTAATATTATGTACTACGTACGTACGTACGTACAATGAGATTAGGCCTAAAAAATGTAACATTTCAATGGACTATTAGGCGTCTAAATTACTAGTTGAGCGACTTTATTCAATTCATTTCTTTACTCTATAAATTTATATTTATAAAGCATTTGAATGCCATAAAACCAAAAAATATAAATTCAACAAAAAAAGGTCGTGTTCCATCGTTACAATATTGTATTCACTGAAAAGTGCTTCATATTGGTTGAGATGGTTGTTAATCATCTCAATAGATGGCGCGCGGTGTATCCCTTAAGACACATAAAACTGAAAGAATATACATAATAAATTAGATTGCTCTGGCGGGTCACGAGTGGCTGAGTTGGTCAGGCATCCGCCCCGGAATGGCGCGAAAGGGTTCGAGTCCCGCCTCGTGATTGAATTTTTTTCTATTCTTTATAAATTTATATACACTGAGTTCAATTTTAACTTTTGAGTATTTTTTTTTATTTTATTAAATAACTATTTGGAGATACATTGTATAATTAGTAATCCAAAAAAAATGTTTATGTTAATGGTACATATCAAGAGGACCTCAAGATAAACAAGAACCATAAATACAGATTAAACAGTTGCGTAGATATTAATATCCAAAAATCGCAATTTTTAAGACTGACTGACTTATAGATACATATATACAAAATCTAACCCACTTCCAGATGACCTAGAAAGTTCAAATTTTGTAATCAAATAGGTAATAGTGAGTGTACAAAGGAAAAAATCAGAAAATACTGAATTTATTT
This sequence comes from Colias croceus, assembly GCF_905220415.1. Classification (NCBI taxonomy): domain Eukaryota; kingdom Metazoa; phylum Arthropoda; class Insecta; order Lepidoptera; family Pieridae; genus Colias; species Colias croceus. Next base: position 8,727,713 of record NC_059539.1, on the reverse strand, counting down.
GTATTTAATATTTTTTTCAATGACATTAATTTTGTTTGTATGGAAAAATGGAAAAGTTTAAAAAAATAGAAAATATTCATTAAAATAGTATATTCACCTTACTAGTCTTAAAAAATAGATCAAAACTAATCAGTGGCCGAAAAAAATTTTGAAATCCATCAATAACAACGAAAACCTATTGAACCCCATAATTTGATGAGGCTAGTTTTTAGAACCTCACAAAATATAAACAGTATGTAAAACTAGCCTCATCAAATTATGGGGTTCAATAGGTCATTAGTTGTTTGCTTTGTGAAAATAATTATATTATTCAAATTAAAAAAAGTTATATTTTGGAATAAACATTGTTCTCTAAGGGAAAATAAAACAATTGAGTTTTCAGTCAACCTAAGAACTTAATACATCTTTTATAAATAAATTTCTGGACTGTCTGCAGAACTTGGCAAACATTTAGATCTCATTTCTTTTTTTGGCAAATTAAGTCAACGATTGAACTCGGCTCCAATTTTTACATTTATGTTTTTGGTGGGATTGATATCTCGTCACTCGCCGTCAGTCGCTCACTTAGTCCAATTCATTATTTTAGTCACGCAAAACTAAAAACTTCTTTACAGTCACTCCGGTGTGAATACTATGTATCCATATTCAACTTACAATATCAGATTAGAGACGGGCACAGGAAAATATTTCAACAACCAAATAAAATAATGAGGTTTATTTTATATATTTATTTATTACACTTTATTGTAATACAATCATTAAATAATAAGAAACAATAAAAATAATATGAGGTTTGTAGAATCGGTAGTGATACCTTCAAACACGTAAGAGATATGGCTACATTTCGATAAAAACTGTATCATTCAGCTATGTATGAAAATTATAAATAACGGTGTTGACACTTTTACGGTAACATAATGTGTACGAACTCGTACATTATGTTTTAGTTTATTTTTACATTTACTGTATACATTTGAATCTCTATTCCCTTTTATCAATATAGTTTTTATGACAATATGCACAATGTGTACGAACTCGTACATTATGTTTTAGTTTATTTTTACATTTACTGTATACATTTGAATCTCTATTCCCTTTTATCAATATAGTTTTTATGACAATATGTATGTGTATTGTGTATCCTTTATCATAGTTATTATTGCACTACCCATAATATATATGTATTTATTCCTCTATTGTATCAACGGTTGCCTGGAAGAAATCGCTCTGAGCGTTAAGACCGCCAATTGTACTTAGATTAAGTTATATTTAAGTGTTTGTATTTCTTGTTTTGTTTTCATAAACAAATATATATTTAAAAATTAAAATTAAACCCTGACAGCTTATTTATGTAGCCAACGTCACTAACACCATTATCTACCATAATAATTCAGACGATTGCAATGTCACCTCATAAATCAAAATCGGTTCAGCGGTTTATACTGCAGGGCGCGTCAAAGAAATATTATACATAGATACACTCGAAAAATTAATTTAATATTACACAATATATATATATATATATATACACATATTATTCATTTACTTATTATATTATGTATTTATAAATAATTCCCCCCTCCCCCCTATATCACGTGTATTTATAAAGTATATATATGGATTCAATTATATTTTTACTTGCATATTGTTGGATACCTTAGTCTGAACCTTGGATCATTAAGTAAGTTAGTTGCTTAATGATCTTAGGTCTGAACGGAAATACATCTACTGTCAATAACAACACACTGAGTGGTTAGCCTAATTATGGCATACGTACTTATATCTTTTAAGTTCCTTTTTTCTTAACTAAATTGTATCTTTTTTTATGTGTCCATAATAAACTTATTTCATTTCATTTCATTTCATTTCATTTCAAAAACATAACCCTCTTTCTTCCGTAGTCGGGGAATTTGGGAAAATTTTCAATATCTGGTAACATAACACCCACACAGAAGCACCGTGTACGTACAATATGCAGCGGCGAAATGACTGCACACAATCACAGTTGACAGATATACCTATACGTACATACATGGTACATACAGTTAGGAAACTAAGCCCGTGCGACGAAATTAGCACATTTTTAGCTGTAGGCTGTTACCTTTTTCATATTTAACCGACTTCAAAAATAAAGGAGGAGGTAATCAATTCGGCCTGTATATTTCTCTTTGCTTTTTTTCACAGATGATTTTGTGGTACTTTTGAGATTAAAAATGGTGTAGCCTAAATATGAATTTACAAGAAGAAACAATCCGAATAAATATACCTTGTAAGAGTAAATAGGTACGTTTTTTTCAGTGCTATATTTCGAAATTTTGTTTTGTTATGGACGCTGAAGGCTTAGATTACAAAATAAAGGCTGAAGGCTATTTAATGTACCTAAATTGTTTATAATGCTTGATATTTGCATGATACATATATTCAATAATTATTTTAAACTAGAATTAACAATACTTGTATACTTATATACCTACTAAATTATTTTTAAAACGATAAATTAAATTAAATTAAAAAACACAAAATATGCAAAAATAAATTAAAATCATTATTATACGAGCATAGAACCTTCTTATAGAGCATAAATCCACAGATATATAAACATATATTTGGATGTCTGTGCTTAGATCCCACCTTTTTGTTTTAGGATAAAAAAGAAAATAGTTTGACAGGCTTAGTGCTTGACAAAGTGGTGACTTCACGTATCGATAAATATACAATAATTATTATATCTATCTTTTTCTTCCCTAATATTTACGTAATTATGCACATAAATTTAAACAAGATTTTTTTAAGGTTTTCATTTTTTTAGATTTTTGTGCTCTTCTAGATTGTGTAAAAAATAGATGCGATCTTTATGACTACAGACTGGACTCCTAATAGTGACTATTTGTAGCTATCATCTGTAGAAAATATGTCAACATGATTTAAACCTCATGTGTAGGTACTAGGTATATAGAAATTAAAAAATACTTAGTATATTTTAAACTTGTAGTCAGATACGGTATTTAGAAATACATTTATTGAAAGGATTTGGGAGTCAGAGACTTCAATATTTCAACATGTAAAATCTTTTGTCAATAATTTTTTTTTATTTTATTTTAAAGGGCTACAAACTGAAACAATCGATATTTATTTAATGTGAATTGACATCACTTTAAACTTTTTTCTATACTACGTATCTTTGTCATTCAAAATCTGTGGATGTGTCACCCGCTACTATCGATCCCCCCAAGGATCCCCCTTACCCGATACTCGTAAACACGCTTGCTTGTGTGCGTGAGCCATTTCGGACGTTTTGTATGAAGTTTCTTTACTGTATGTATCTGTATATTGTGTTGATTGTGACACAATATAGCTTTAAGGAAATGACGATAAATTATTCGGTTTATTCGGCAACGCTCCATCTGTCTTTTATTTTGTAATCTAAGGAGGTTATTTGTATGAAAACAAAAACTAGTTTTTATAGTGCGACCAGCACAATTTGAGTCAAGAAGTTATATCCAATCCAACCAGCCTTAATTAATAGTATAGTTGGTATAGTATACTATACTAGTATAGTATACTATATATATAACTACTATGAATCCTTACTTACTACTTACTAGAGTGGCGCAGGTACCCAAAGTGAGTCTTGGCCTCCGACATAAAAAAAAATAGTTTTAAGCTACTAAATAAATATGTTAAATGTAAGTACTAGGTATTTGATTTTATTCATCTTAATTCGTTTGTTATAGGGGTTTCTGAAAGCACAGTACGTAGGATAGTAGAGCAAGGGAGTAACAAGTGATAACTGCGTTAAAAACAACCGACTTCAAACTTGCACTTGCAAAATTTACAAATACCTACAGACAAAAATGCTAATAAAATAAAAACTACTGGGCCTATCCGAATAAAATTTTTATGGGACCAATTCGACACCATCCCGCATCGAACAAAAAAAGAATCACGTAAATCGGTTCAGAAACCTCGGAGTAATCGGTGTACATACATAAAAAAAAAAAAACATACCGGCCGAATTGATAACCTCCTCTTTTTTTTGAAGTCGGTTAAAAATGAAGGAGAATATCTACAAAAAATAAATAAAAATACGTGATTTTCAACCTTACCTGACGGACCCAGAAGGAGGGTAATGTGTTTGAGCCTAGTTTGAGCTGTATGTTCGTATGTTTGATTCTATGTGCGCCTCTGCAGTCTAAACGGCTTGACCGATTTTTATAAACTAATTCCAAATACATATAAGTAAAATTTGATCTAGGTAGGTCATTTAAAATACTAATGTATTTCTGTCTTAAATTTACACGATGATGAATGAAACAAGTTTAAATCGCGGTATTTATTACTTTTTTATATTTTTGCTTTTTATTCTATAGTATCAAGGGGCCATCCATTAATCACGTGATGTTTTTTTTTTGGTATTTTTTGACCCCCCCTCCCCCTTGGTGATACGTGGTGAGGTTTAAGACTACCCCTCCCCCCTCCCCCCTATATCACGTGTATTTTTTCGTACCTGCAAAGAATCAATTTTTTATTTATAAAAAAATACTGGTATAAATATCATCTAATTTTATTATAGTAAATTAATGACTACCTTCTATAATAAACGTTCAGAGGTAGACAGAAAGATTGCAGTTTGTTTTTGAATGACATAAAAATAATGAAAGATATGCAAAAAAGTTGTACGCGTTTGACTAAAAATAAATACATATAACGCCGCTTTTCGGTTGAGTATCGCGCGCTTGTCGAAAAATAAATACACGTGATATATTACTTTACCCCCCCTCCCCCTTGTGATATTTCGTGATGTTTTGATGGACCCCTCCCCCCCTTTCGAGCCTCACGTGATTAATGGCAGCCCCCAAGATCGCTTGCGTCGCTCGTAGTAAGTGTTGCTATATGAGCAACGGTGGCGCCCTCATTTTTTGTCATCTCTTTTGTGTCGCACTGTAGATATACAGGTAAATTAGCTTGGAGAAATTTTTGCGTTTGTAGTAGTGTATGGTCAGCAAATAAAATAAAACAACATTAATTTATTTTTAGTTTTTATTTTATATATGTATATATTATATATATATGGGATTTTAAATTAAACTATATGTGTTTCTCCTCTGAAAAAGATGAGACTTTAATTTAATATTTGCACATTTAACATACGTATAACTTTTACAAAATGAACATGATTTTACAAAATGACAATGTTACTAAAATGAAAAATTTACTAACCTGAAAAAGAAACGACATTTAAAGTTTAATTCTTTAGTTTGAGAAGTCAAAGGCTTGCCTCGACCATGTTTTAACACTGGAGCCATTTTGAATTAACAATATAAAGTTACAACACTTACACACAAATTAAACACTTCAAAAAATATTATAACAATAATAACAAATAATAACAACAATCAACAAATACAAAAGGAGATTGCCCAAGTGACTATGGCACTTGGTATCGCAATCAAACTTATTGTGTCAAGATGAAATATAGCTCAATTTAAAGCTTGATGTTAGTACTTTTAGAAACGATTAAAGTTTTTATGTAAATAAGCCGCAGTTCGCGACAATAAAAATAAAACAATAGTTTTATATATTCGTCCATGGTTTTATTCAACACTTCAAAAAAATACTTTATCGAGTTTAAACTAAAGATTTTTTTTTTTTTTTTTTTTATGCTATAGGATAGCAAACGAGCGATGCGTCGCCTGGTGTTAAGCGATACACGCCGCCCATGAGCATCCACTCCACTGGGAAGTGGATGTGTTGCTATCCTCAAAGGGATTTGGAAGGAGTTAGGTTGAAGGGGCGAGGATGGGAGGGAATGAGGATAGGGAAGGAGAGGATAGGTAGGGGACGGGAAGGGATGTGGGCCTCCGGACCCCTCACTCACCGTACGGAACGCGACAGTAAACTGTCACTATGGCGCCGATATTCTGTGAGGGTGTGGTACCTTCCCCGGTGCGAGCGTGGCCCAATTCGTGCCGAAGCATGCTCGACTCCCACTATAAAATGAACGTTAAGTTTTACATTTACTACATAGGTAATATTTTAATTTACAAGACAAATGTGAAAAGGAAATCGTAATAAACATTACCTATTTCAAAATAAATTACGTCGAACATTGCGTCGAACACATTCATTCAAGATTCATTTCAAATAGAAACTATGACATAAGACGCAGGACGCTTGCAAGAGAGATAGATATATGTGTCAAAACAAAAACTTTTACTTTTATTTCTATTTATTTGGTATAATTACGACTTAATAGTGATAAATATGATCATTATAAATACAAATAGGAATTAACAATATCACGAACACGTGACACAATTAGTATTTTACCGATTCCATACGTGGTCATACATGTTTCAAAACACAAACTTTTAATATTATTTCAATTTATTCGGTATAATTAAGACTTAATAGTGATACATATGATCATTATAAATACAAATAGGAATTAACAATATCACGAATACGTGGCACAACTCAAATTTTACCGATACCACCCGTGGTCATTCTCCTTTATCAATTAAACTACGTAGGTACATAATAATTATAATTTTTGAATGAAATGTGTGCTTTATGTTCTAACGGTACCAAACAACTGCATTTGGCACCTGCGGACAGCGTAAACTGGTTTATTCTGGTTTTGTGCGTGTTTCCACTTTCCACTATCAAGTGACGATTTATTTATTTGTTTTGTTTCGTAATTATTATGGTCAAATATTAATTATGAAACAAATTATAATGGACACGATATTTTATTGTTTCACGGTAGTCGCCTTGTCGTTTGCTCAAGGACGTGAAATTGAATGATATATTTTTTTTATAAAGTCAAAACCATTTTCTTTCAAATTAAAAGTTGTTTTTATTGAAAACAAAAGTGTTGCTAGGAATAAGTATAAAATTAAATAGTAATGTTAGGATATCGAAACATTTTTGTATAGGCCAGAACGATATAGTGGAAACGCGCTCTAAGATCTGAGTAATATACACACCACTACATATGCAAAAATTTCTCCAAGCTAATTTACCTGTAAGCTTCTTGGTTTTTTGGATTAAAGGTGTAGAGAGTAGAGGAAAATAAATGTATATAGATTCTATATAAAAAACATAGCGTGCGCTACGAAATAGTCCCCCAACGCCTGGCCAGTATTATTCAAATGAAATACCCCACAGTTGGCGTAAATGAAACGATGGCGTAAAGATAATATGTGTGGGGTAAAGGGTTAAAAATATTTATTAATTTATTAAACTCACAAGAAGACATGAATATGAAACGCTATACCTATATAATGACTACTCTACTCTTACTCTACTAGGTATACAAATTGTGGTGGCGAATTGGTGGTGAAACGGAGTTCGCCGGGTTTGCTAGTTTAGTTTAGCTATAATAAAAAATAATAATGACAATAGAAGCAGTTAACTAGCAACACAAAAGCCGGCGTACTTTCAAATTTGACATTGACAATTGACTGATGTTTGTTGTAGGTTGTTGTTTTGCCGCTATATAACAAATTTTATTTGTATTTTATCTAAAATAATCTAATTAATCCGTTATCAAAATGGTACGTGGTCTTGTATTTTATCAGATTTATTTTTCATCTTTTTATATATTGAATATTAGAAAATATTAAAGAGGATAATGTATTTTGTTTTTATTTTCAGACGATCGGAAAGAACAATAAAATGCAACAGCATATAAATTATCGAGTCAGAGTGATATTACAAGATTCTCGTACTTTTATAGGAACGTTTAAAGCGTTTGATAAACATATGAATTTGATATTGGGGGACTGCGAAGAATTTAGAAAAATTAAATCCAAAAACAGTAAAACCGCGGACCGTGAAGAAAAGCGAACGTTAGGTTTTGTATTGCTACGAGGAGAAAATATTGTTTCATTAACTATTGAAGGTCCTCCGCCACCGGAAGAAGGATTACCCCGTGTTCCTTTACCTGGTGCCATTGGAGGTCCAGGCGCTGGTCGTGCGGCAGGTCGCGGCGCTGGATTCGGAGGACCTCCACCAGGTCTTCAAGGACCTGCGAGAGGAGTAGGTGGACCGTCACAACAACATATGGCACCTGGTGGCCGTGGACAAATGTCGGCGCCTCCACAAATGAGAGGAGGACCTATGATGGGAGGCCCACCACCGGGCATGATGGGTGCCCCACCTGGCATGGGTCGAGGAGGACCGGGTCGTGGCCCTCCAGGAATGCGCCGTTACTAAAGTGTATTTTTCTAATATGTGTAATACTAGAAAATATTTTTGAATATTGTGGCAATTGGTGTTTATACAAATAAGTATGATTTACAATTATTGAAAAGGAGTAAATGAGATACCTGGTCATAAGTGTTAATAAAGTGAATGATAATAATGTGTGTGTTTAAAAAAATAAACCATCTGTCATTAAACAGCTACTATGTGAAAGGTTATTTGATTCCTATCATAATAAATTACTTATTATGTAAGTACCCATCTATTATTTTTATATTGAAGTAAAATTTTAATATAATATATACAATGTTTCCCCAAATACTTATATTTTTTTGTTATTGGTGTCAATTTTGTTTGCTAAGAAATTAGAAATGGTTGTATTCAAGAATAAAAATTTTGCTGTTCAACTCCTGAGACGAAACATAGTAAATCTAATATATCTAGTTAATCTACAAAAGGTAGGTTGAGGTTTTTTTTATCAAAAATTACAGTGACATGTGTTGCATTACTAAGCATTTCCAACAAGAAATAATTTCTGGTTTTGCTATGTTGCCTAAAATTATAAAAACAGACTTGCCCCACAGCCAAATCTTTGTAAGTAAATCATGTAGGCCTAAAACCACAAAGTACTTGGTTTATGATAGTAAGATTTGCACTTTACATAAATATTATGTTTTCTTTGGAATTAAATTTATCTTGCTGATCCATGTGTGCCCATTAAATCAGAAAAAATAGTTGTATGCCAAATATTATTTTAAAAGTATCTCTTTTTTATGGAATTTATGCATTATTTGCAAGAAATAGACGAAAATTAAGGAATTCTTCCCTCTATGATGGAAAAGTATAGACCCATCCATCATTTCAATTAAATGTGAAATTGTAAAATAAAATAACAGAACATAAATTTTAAATTTTCTGTATTTACACTGGAGTTAATGTGAATTTATTATATTTGTTACTTGATTACAAGCAAAGGGTTATTAATCTATATTAAATAGGGTAGGCCTTGAAGCAAATTTCATTTTATCCCGCTCCCCACTCCGACAGGCATGGAGGTGTGGCTTGAAGGCATGCTATGCAATAGCTTTACCCCGGCAGTCCCCGAGTGCCACACATATTTTTTTAATAAAGAGCCAATTGTTAAATCCGTACTAATATTATAATTGCGAAAGTAACTCTGTCTGTCTGTTACTCAATCACACCGAAACTACTGAACCAATTTGCATGAAATTTGGTATGGAGATATTTTGATACCCGAGAAAGGACATAGGCTTTCTTTTATTGCAAAATATGTACCACGGGCGAAGCCGGGGCGGACCACTAGTTCATGATAAACAAGAAAAATGCACACCAAGTATGATATATTACATAAAGGTTATAATTTACCCTTCAATTGGAATAATATTTCTGTCATATTTAATGGTAGTAATATATATATTTTTTTTATAAAATTGAGATTTGAAATTCATTTAAAAACTGAAGATCACATATTTTAGGAATTATTAACATTGGAATAGTCATTTATTAAAAATATAACATTTGGTTACACATTACAATTATTAACTATATTAATGTTGTAAAGCAACTTCAATTTCCAATGTTATTTTTGTTTTAAAACTTAATAATATATGACTGGTTACTAAATAGTTATTAATCTATTAACATAAAAAATACTATCACTAAGTGCCCTTACGCACTAGCGGTTAAACGCGGGGGCGGATAACCGCGCGGTTAGCCGCTTTCCCATTTTAATATGCAACCGCTTATGATTGTACGCACTTCATAAGCGGTTGCATATTAAAATGGGAAAGCGGCTAACCGCTAGTGCGTAAGGGCACTAAAGGTATACAATATACATAATAACTATAATATAAAAAAGTAAATTATTAAAAAATAATATCACAATAGTATTTACGTAATACCCAACTCTCAAACCCAAATCTTTGGAATTAAGGGAGCAATCATAAGCAGTTAAAATTAAATTAGATACGATGCATGTAATAAGTACAGTACGTAAGGGATCTATTTTTGTCAATTGTATTTATGACTATTAAAACCTTTTTAATTATTGCTTATTTTATAAATGCATTACAGTAAGAAACATTATGTATTTATATTTAATATAATGTATAGGAGTTGTAATTTGTATTATACATTTTATTGAATTACGTTTTGGTGTTGAGATTTATATATAAGCTATAATTTAAATATTTATAATTACTTATGTAGAACTGCCCTATTATTATCAATGTTATAAAAAATTCATACAATAATGGTCAAAATTATTGTTAGGAATTACAACGGTATTGAATATATATTTACTCATAATACTCTATATTATGCAGTTAGAAGTATATTATGTTGACCATGTTGAAATGTGTAAACTAAACTTTATAACAAATAGCAGAGTAAATTTGATATCTACAGCTAATTTCGCGCGACTTCAATTAAGGGTGATAAGGAATTTAGTAATAAATAAAATTAACACATTTACATAATGCTATGTTGGCAGTCCCATTATCTTAAGTAATTTTCCATAAATGTCCTAAAACCTATATCATTATGTAGTAACATCACCAGTCTTTTGCGATTGTTGCTTCAAATATACAGCATACATCTGCCTAGCTTGATTTAATACCCTGTTGACATTATGCTTTCTCACCATTTTATCAAAATGCATTGCTAATTCATTATAGTCCATACGATTGCGCATTACATAATCTCTATGTTGCAATAATACTGTAAGACATAAATACATGAGGAATGGATTACCACCACCAAAAACGATAGGAGAAGGCAAACTACTAATACTGTTCTTACTTGTACTATCAGTAGCTGTAACAGTGTGTATAGATGCATTTTTTAATGGAGGTGGTTTAAAAACCTCATATTTTTTCTGAAAGTTATTTATTGTTGATGCTACACTTTGTAGGTTTGTTTGCTTTACATTTAACAGTGACTCACAATTCTTTTTTGCATTTTCTAATTCTTGTGACATGTTAGAGAAAAATTTATGTGATTTCAGGTTGTTTCCATCTTCTGTAACTGGATTGCTTATAGAATCTACTGGGTCAGAAGATTCAGATTCACTGGAATGTGTATTAGAATGCTTATTGTTATGATATAAATCCTGAGGTTCCAGAGAATGATTTTTTCTTAATAATCTAATTGGTGTGACAGACTTTTTTCCAGAATGCTCCTCAAATATTTCCCCTGTGTCACCATCAAAATCTAATTCAGCTTGTTCATCAGGTGTGTGTGGACAACTAGCAGTTGTTCGCGTAGTTGGAGTGTTGCGATGAAGGGGATTCTCCCAAAGATATATATCCTCTGCACTTCTTGCATTAATTTTAGTTGTGTCTAAAAGTGGTGACTTTTTCAAAAAATCCATTGATTCAGTAACTTCATTTTGAACTTCTAATTTATCATTTTCTGTATCTTTCTGAAATTTTGTGGGTTTATCTTCTGTGCTTGTGGATTCAGAAGGAGAATCACAAATCATACTGCATCTATTAACATATGAAGAGCCAAATACTTGTCGGTCTAAATGTTCTAATTCTAATCGTAATTCACGGGTCATGGAGGTAGTCATGGGATAATATTCTTGTGAATCATCAGGGCTACTGCCTTCATTTAATTCCAAATTAATTTTTGAATTACTATGATTTTTAAGTATTTTAGATGTATCATTAAGTAATGTTTTAGTTAGTGTTATTTTGGGGCACTGTTTAGAAACAATATTATCAAGATCAGTCTTTAGACCCATTTCTTGTTTAATATTCACATATTTACTACCTGTAGCAAAATTAAGAAATTCATTGAGATTTTTTATCATTTTTACTTTTGGCTTATTGCTTGTTGAATCAACACAATTGGAATCATCAAGCTTATCTAATGATGAGAAAAATCTATTGTTATGTATGGATATTTTATCTCGTAGTATTCGGATTTGGCTCCCTAATGGAGTGTTTTTCATGTCAGCTTGAGATGTTCCGTTGAATAAATTTCCTGTACTAGACCAACTAGTTTGCGAATCTAAGACCTCAATCGCTTTACTATCTTCAGGAACACTTTTCATGATGGGTTTCGAAAACTTATGTATATCTTTTTCATGTAAATTATATTCAGTGACTTCCTCAGTTGTTTTATCGCATATTTCTTTTGTAGTAGTACGCAGCTGTAAGGCAGCTTCATCTAGACTTTGAAATTCTTTCGCGTGCTTAAGAGATGAATTAGTTAATGCTTTTCGAGCTGCACTTTCGTCTAAACTATAATTTATTTGCTTGGTCGTGGAAAGTTTTGGTGTTTTTATATTTGCTAAGCTAAAACTGGAGCTTTGTCTTCTTATTGCGCATACTTTAGTATATGCATTTTCTCTTGGTGCTTTTACTAGCGGGCTTAAAGGTGTTGGATCTACAGTTACCTCAAAAGTTGGATCAAAATCTTTCTCTTGTAAAGGTAATTCTGTAATGGGAGCTTTTTGAGGTAAAGAAGCCCACAGGACTTCTAGCATCCGTAGTGCATCATCAAATGCAAATTCTCGCTTCATTTCTAGTAGTAGCCATCTATAACAGAATAGTAGATCATCTGCTTGTTGTGATTTTAAATAGTTGTAGAAGTCAGGGTCATACACTTGTAGCGATTCAGTGAGATGAGTAAATTTCAGTGTCATTGCTTCGCCATCAAGTAGGAAATTAGGATAAAGTCTTGCCATAAGCGCACAAAGGCAAATGTATGCATGTGCTTCATCACCCATGGTCACTAATAGTGGTGATGCTAAATCTGACATTCCCTGACAATAACTTACAGTTGGATGGTAGAGAGCATATCTGTAAAAAAAAAAGTAAGATTATGAAGAACAGATTGAAATAAATAGTCAAAATTAAATCATGATTTGTTACGTGAAATAAATATAAATAAGCTTAAAAGAGAGTAAAAATTCTTACGTTGTTAAAATATTGAATAGAGAGGCAATATTTTGATTATCATCACTTCCGGCATAAAAGTTATGATGCCTATCTGTCCTAAGAACGTCTTTCCGTACCATACTCGTAACATAGGCCAAATCACCATTTACCTGGAAGTGAATAGATCTTAATGATTATTCAATTAATACAGTCTATGAATGCCATGAGACATTTTCTAAAATTGGGTGTGTTGGACAAATCAATAAGTACTTACAACTTACAACAGAAACTGGATTTTCTTAAAAAATAATATCTCAAAAATGAGCCATTTCAGGATATAACAATATACAGTCTAATTGTTGCAAATAACCTCCCCTACGACTAGGATCCGGTCTAATTATTATCAGTAACCTTGTATTATGTATAGGGCTAGATACTGACTTTATTTTTTTAATATCTAGTGATATACAATCTATACTTACATATAATAAATCTGTAGAAGGGTCAATTCTGTACATTGAAAATATTGAAAAAATAAATAGCAGGGGGTGTTACTGGATCGATACCAAACCCAAATATGTGATTTAAAAAATTTTTGTCTGTCTGTCTGTCTGTCTGTATGTGAAGGCATCACGTGAAAACTAACGGTTCGATTTCGATGAAACTTGGTATAATTATTATACCTTATTATCCTGGGCGTAAAATAGAATACTTTTTATCCTGGAAAAATACGTAGAAAAAAATTAATCTTAATTTTTCAGTTTTATCCATATACGTTGTTCTGTAGAACCGCGAACACACGTTGTGTATTATTATAGGCCTAGCCGTATTTGGGTCCAATAGATATTTATAAAATGTCATTGTCAGAGTTACTCAAAATGGAGAAATAAGTCATCCACGCGAAGACCGACATCCGCGCGGACGGAGTCGCGGGCGGAAGCTAGTTTAAATATATTTACCTTTCCTTTTTGAATACAATCTTTCCATTTGGCTCTCAAAGCATAATACTCATTAGCTTTTCTTTTAATATAATCCATTCTCTCTTTTCCCGTCATCCCTTCAGGATAGACATTCAGTATATGTTTCCATACCACTTTTCTGGAAAATATTATTGTGTAATGAGTTATAAATAATATTGCAAACATAACATTTTTAAATAATTAACAAGCATTTTAAAGATATCTGCAGCCTAGCTTAGCTCTTTTAGGAATGCTATACTTATTGCATCAACCTTACATTTTATCAAGCAATATTATTCTTATTTTCTATTAATATTTTTTAATGTAGTTTTTCTAAATAGTTTTAATGGTTATGAATGTCATATTACCTCAGACTTGGTTCAATTCCTCCACAATATATAACTTCACGTAATTTTGTAGTGTTGGTGATTTGTCCTACAGCATCCAAAAATGTTCTAAACTCCACATCATTCAGTGGAGGTCTAGGTGGTGTGTTTGGGTCATCATATAAATTTAATGCTCTGGATACCATATTAAATGTTTTCTCAACCTAAAATTCAATTTTCAAAATATTAATTTATGCGAAGAAGTTTTTTTCGGGGTCTGCTGATCATGATAAGTTTTAAGGGGTCCGCTTTTGGAAAAGGTTGGGAAATGCTGCTTCAGGATAATAGATCAAATGTTATATCCATTAAAGGAGCTAGATAAAATAATCAAAATGAATTTAGATAACTTCTTATTGCCAGTAGTGAATATAAACAAAATTTAGGTTTTATAACTCATTATAAGTTTAATATTATTTATATTCTCAATAACTTCAATGTGGTATACCTGATTCATAATAATGCCTTGCAGACCAATTTGTGTTTCTTGCTTATCTATTTGTGTTATTGTTTGGCTTTGTTGAACTACAGGCTGTTCCCTAGTTATTTGAGTTTGAGTAGGTATTACTGGTGGTTCCCAATCCTCCGAGGCTTCTGCAAAAGGCTTCATATCCACTTTTAATTGGACACATGGTTCTGATTTTTGTGTCAGTGCTATGTTATGAGCCCTGTAATCAGAATTTAAATTATGTTCATTGTATTCTGATGAAACTTATGTTTAAAGCATATTTAAACATTTTAAAACTTGATAACATTTTTTATAATACTAAATTTAATTGAAAAAAAAAAAAAACTTTTTTTAAAGCTAAAGCTAATAATGCTATTAAATATAAGAATATAATACTTGAGGAATGCAGCATCCAAGTCCCAATCAGATAATAAAGGTAAATATACTTCTTGTCCATAATCATCTAATGTCCTGTATGACAATGTAAAATCAGACTTTATATCAAATGCTTTCACAAGAATGCTTTGTAATACTTCTAAGGAAGTTATTTGTGGATCAACAGAGAACTTCCTTAACTCTGGTTGTAGTTTTCCTTCACATTTCTGAAATGATAATCATTATTTTTAAAGTAATTTATTTAACTATCTTAAGTATAAAACAATGATAACTATTGAATAAATTAAAGTTATATTGAAATGAAGGCCATGTATACAACTTTCCAATTGAGAGGAAAATAAGTCATTGAATGAGTCCCAAAAATATGGTTGCTCATAGAATAACTGTATTTTCCAATAGTTATGTGGGTTAATAAAGCGAAATACAGATTAAATAGGAAAATAAATATAGAAAGATGTACTGTTTTTTTTTATTATAAATTAGATATACATTTAATTATTATAATAAAATATGTGCAAACCTTGACTTTCACTCTAACTGCTTCTTTACTGTAACCGAACATTCTGCCCAATTCTTCATGCAAATCCAAATTTATTAACGTAGTCCGCGTTTACGGAAACCACTACGAAATAATACTTCGTATTTATCATACCATATGCATAATAAACATTAATTTGTAAGTTATTAAATAAAACATTTATTGATAGGTATAATAAATTTCGCGATCTTTTGGTGTATTTGAAGTTGACATTTGGCACAGATGACAGAAATAGACAAACGATCTGTGCAAACGATGGTTTTACCCAATTTACCCCGTAGACTTGCCGTAGACAGACAGTTTCCTCTTTCTACGTTTTACCAAGCTTCTTGGTTTTACCCATATAGTTTAAATATAGAATAAACTATGGTAGTTTTCCAATTACAGCACTAGAGCGCATTATGCGGCATAATAACTACATAATATTATTAATTGTTGGAAAAAAATTTAAAGCTTTCGTTTCATTGTAGTTTTTTTGAAATAGTCAAAGTTAATTCAAATTGTGTTAAAAAAATAAATAGAAGTATGCATGAAGGTACAAACATTGAAATAAATGTTAATGAAAATATAATAAAAATCCAAATTACTTAAAATACCTAACCGTTAATGTATACCAAGATGTATACACTTTATTTACACATTAATGAGGTTATTGCTAACTCTATGAATATATTTTTTTTCAACACTGAACTTAGCGCAACCTGCTGATGCATTTGAAAACTAATTCACGTTCCAATTAAGGACGCTGTCACAAATCTGCGTTACTCAAATTTAGGTATCTAACGTCGCCACGTGGTTCGCGGGAACATCACGCTCACGTAAAAGACGTAAACATAGCGCATTCCATTTTATAGACCATCTTCATACTTGATATTATTATTTTTTTTTATATTTTTATTGAAATTGATTCCAGAAGATTACTGGGAACTTTAAAAATTCATTTTGTTACTATTCTTAGTAGGTACGATCCTTATAAGTATTTTAGTGTATTCAACCAACTTAAAAAAGTGTGACTATTTTACAACAATTTGAATATGAATTGTATTATTGTATACAATATCGAAGCTTTTTAAGAAATGTATAAAATACTTTTTTAAGAATTATTATCATACATAATATTATGTTACCGGCAATATATTAAACCCGGCATTGTATGCAATTCTTAGTAAATGTATGTTATTTCGAGAAACAGTCGGAATGAAATAAATTAAATTCGTTACCACACATTCACATTACCTATATCTTTAAATCTGAACTTTTCCTAAGTAGCAAACACATTTGCAAATGTGGGTGGTTTTTGGGGTAGCTATTAACCAATATGAGGTCAAAACTAAAATCCAAGATGGCGCCGACGAAAATTTGAAATCTTTTCGTCATGGGTGTCATTTTCAAGGAGTTGGAGTCGCTATTAATCAATATGAGGTCAAATCTAAAATCCAAAATGGCGCCGACGACAATTTGACATCATTTCGTCACGGGTGTCATTTTCATGGTTTTTGGGGTAGCTATTAACCAATATGAGGTCAAAACTAAAATCCAAGATGGCGCCGACAAAAATTTTATATATTTTCTTCATGGGTGTCATTTTTATGGTTATTGGGGTAACTATTAACGAATATGAGGTCAAAACTAAAATCCAAGATGGCGCCGACAAAAATTTTATATATTTTCTTCATGGATGTCATTTTCATGGTTATTGGGGTAGCTATTAACCAATATGAGGTCAAAACTAAAATCCAAGATGGCGCCGACGAAAATTTTACATATTTTCGTCATGGGTGTCATTTTCATGGTTATTGGGGTATCTATTAACCAATATGAGGTCAAAACTAAAATCCAAGATGGCGCCGACGAAAATTTTACATCTTTTCGACACTGGTGTCATTTTCATGGTTTTTGGGGTAGCTATTAACCAACATGAGGTCAAAACTAAAATCGAAGATGGTATCGACGAAACTTTACATCTTTTCGGCATGGGTGTCATTTTCAAAGTTTTTGAGACAGCTATTACCAAATCCCCAATGTAACCGTCGATAATTAGGTATATTTTTCTTACTCCTTTTAAGTAAACTTAAATAAAATAACAAAAACGTTAACAACCACAGTTTTGTAGAAAGTCTTAAAAAAAAAACAATTTTAAAGAACATTGAAATGCATATTTAGAAATTTAATATAAAACGCAACTCTGTGGCAATAATGTTAATATTCTGACAGATATTATTAACTTTAAAATTTAAATATATTCGCTAAACTTTATTTAAAAAAAAGTTTATCTAAAACATTTAAACAAAGAGAATAAAATAAAAAAGAACGTGTGTGCCGAGAAAACGTGTCAGGAGTGAAACTTCTTGGGCGAGATTCATAGTTACCAAAATCGCCGCCTTGCTCCATAACGCGACAGTATTACCATGACGCCATCTTGAAATTCGACGACCATCTTGGATTTTAGTTTGACCTCATATTCGTATTTCGTTAATAGCTACCCCAAAAACCATGAAAATGACACCCGTGACGAAATGATGTCAAATTGTCGTCGGCGCCATTTTGGATTTTAGATTTGACCTCATATTGATTAATAGCGACTCCAACTCCTTGAAAATGACACCCATGACGAAAAGATTTCAAATTTTCGTCGGCGCCATCTTGGATTTTAGTTTTGACCTCATATTGGTTAATAGCTACCCCAAAAACCATGAAAATGACACCCATGATGAAAAGATGTCAAATTTTTCGTCGGCGCCATCTTGGATTTTAGTTTTGACTTCAAATTGGTTAATAGCTACCCCAAAAACCATGAAAATGACACCCATGACGAAAAGATGTAAAATTTTTGTCGGCGCCATCTTGGATTATAGTTTTGACCTCATATTCGTTAATAGCTACCCCAAAAACCATGAAAATGACACCCATGACGAAAAGATGTAAAATTTTCGTCGGCGCCATCTTGGATTTCAGTTTTGACCTCATATTGGTTAATAGCTACCCCAAAAACCATGAAAATGACACCCATGACGAAAAGATGTAAAATTTTTGTCGGCGCCATCTTGGATTATAGTTTTGACCTCATATTCGGTAATAGCTACCCCAAAAACTATGAAAATGACACCCATCACGAAAAAAAGCCAAATTTTCGTCGACGCCATCTTGAATTGTTTTACCCCACCAATCTATTCAACAACCCATAAAAAAGAGGATCTCAGGCAAGGTAATTTTAAAAACATAATTTTAAATTACAAATAATTGGAATATGAAACTTATACAGAACTTTACTCATATAAAGTATCAAATATTTCAAATCACGAAAAAGACAGTGCACGCACAATAATCTTTTTTATTTCGTTTTTATTTTTGG
Source organism: Colias croceus (assembly GCF_905220415.1). Classification (NCBI taxonomy): domain Eukaryota; kingdom Metazoa; phylum Arthropoda; class Insecta; order Lepidoptera; family Pieridae; genus Colias; species Colias croceus. The sequence goes on along the minus strand of NC_059539.1, from coordinate 8,708,522 downwards.
CACGAGGAGCGATACACCCGTCCTTCCAAGAGCGCTTCTGAGCGCGGTCTGACGAACCGCGAGAACAAAATGTATGAAGAAATCGACAAGTATTTTTAATTTAGCTCATTATTGAAATAAAATTTTGATTTAGATTCATAAAAATTACACCATATATAAAGGACTATATATCCCTCAATAAGATATAGTTAAGAAGATAGATTAGGCTCTTAATTTTCCTAAAATGGTACCGGTTTAGACCCCATTTTTTGCATTTTATGCGTTTATTGTGATGGAAAAAACGTATTTCAGCGACAATTTTGTATGACGTCGTACAATTTTTATAAGATGAACGTAGAGCTGAATATATTATCTTTAAATTAAGATATTACTATGTTCTCACGTGTAATTGCTTTAAGTTAAAATGGTACCGAAAAACAGCGTGTTTTTGTAAAAATACGTTATAGCGTCCTTAAGCATCAGCATAATTCGGCATTGTGCGCCACTGAGTCGCATTATGCTCTGTAATTGGAAAACACGGATAGTCAAATGGTCAAATAACACGTCAAATACAAAATATTATGTGATATTAATATAGAATTTATATTTTTTGGTTTTATGGCATTCAAATGCTTTTTTTTTTTTTTTTTTTTTAATATTTAATGGCCTGGTTACGAGACCTTTAAGCCAATTCTTATTTTTAATCACAAATGTTCAAGATATTTTTCCTTCATTTGTCCGTAATTAGATCGTTCCCACAGTGTTTTTTATGTATTTGTATAACGCACTATAACACTTTTTGTTTTTTAACAAATCACACAACTGGCGGCGGGAGGAATCACTTACGTACTCTACTATTTCACTTGCCAATACTAGTCTATGAAATATGAACATATGGTTTTGACAGTTGAAGAAAATATGGTTCATATCGGCGATCTTCTCATTACAGAAAGTGCATATATTGCTGTTAATTATGTTCAGTCTTGCAAGGTGTGCGGGTGCTTTATTGTGGCCAAATCTTAATCTATTGATTGTGGTGATAAACTCACGACTAGCTATATCCAGCTCATCATACCAAGGTCTTCTCTGTAAATCCTCTTGAATATTTCCATACCATTTTCCTTTAAATTTCTGATCCTCCTTCCAGAATTGTAACCACATACTATTTAACGAAACATTTACATCGTAATAATAATCAGTCATAGGAACATGTATCACATTTCTGACGTCAATAGCATTGACCCCTACATAAGCAGTTTTGTCCGCTATTTCGTTGCCCAGAATACCTTTATGTGAGGGAACCCACATAAATGCAACTGTAGCTCCTTTATTATGCAACCGCCATACAAAATCCTTAATAAAATAGATAATATAATTAGTTTTAAAATTAAGATTTACAAGTTTCAGACTATTTATAAGACTTAAAGAATCTGTTAAGATTAGAAAATATTTACAATTATTTACACAACTAATCAATTTTAAAGCTTCAAAAACTGCATATGCCTCTGCCGTATAAATAGAGCACTGTTGATGTAGAACAAAGCTTTGAGCAGTACCCCTTTGGGGATCATACACTGCACTTCTCACATAATCTGTACCTTTACTACCATCAGTGTAGATTGTATAATAGTTTTGGTTCTCTTCTAAGAATGCTAGAAAATCAGAATTGTTATCAATTATTGACCTAGATAAAATTGACATTGGATGTATAATACTATTGAATGAATGAGTGTAACATGACCAGTGAGATTGTTTTTTGACATTTGAACATTGAGATTTTATTTCCAGGAAAATATGGCACAAAGTTGGGCATATACCTTTTAGCAGATCATTAGGTGAAGTCAGTGGACCATCTGTGTTTATTAAATGAGGTGAGGTGATTTTATTTATAATAAGGAGATTATTTGATGATAGTAGTTTTAAACAATATCTTTTTGCAAGTTTGATACGTCTCAATAACAGAGGCATAATATTTGTTTCAACTTCCATGGCCCTTATGGGAGTCGAACACATTGCCCCTGATATGATCCTCAAAGCTTTGTTCTGTATTATATCCAGTTTATGAGTATGAGTGCTATTTAAATATGCTAAAGAACTATAATCAAAATGACTTCTGACTATGGATTTATATAAAATTGAAAGTATTTTGGGATCAGCACCCCATGCTACACCTGCTAGACATCTCAAAATGTTAACACCTTTTAATGCATTTCTAGATATATGTTTAATATGTTCTTCAAATGTGAGCTTGTGATCAATTATGATACCCAAGAATTTGTGGGACATTACTCTTGGAATAATATCACCATTAAAAACAACATTGATTAGTGGTGAATCCTTACCAAATAGCATAACACTACTTTTAGCAGCATTTATTTTTAAATTTAATTCGTGCTGATAGTAGTTACTCAACTGCCTTAAAGCAATGTTAACATTTTTAATGGCTGTGGTTAAATTCACATCTGAACTGTACAATGCTAAATCATCTGCAAACTGAAGTATATTTACATTTTTAGTATAAATTACATATTTACATATCTCACAAGTATACAAATTATATAATAAGGGTGATAAAGTTGCACCCTGCATAGTACCCTTTGACACAGTTCTGGGTCCATGTAAGATATTGTTATGCTTAACATATAATATTCTATTATTAAGAAAATCATAAATCCATTTACACAATTGTCCAGGTACACCTGCATTGCTTAAAACCTTCACCAGTATGCCAGGATCTACATTATCAAATGCACCTTGCACATCTAGAAATACACAAACTGTGTGTAATCTCTTGTCTTTTGCATTTTTCAGATCACTTATAAGAGAAACGAAACTGTCAGCACAACTTCGTCCTCTGCGGAATCCATATTGAACATGAGGGATAACACTATTTGATTCTGCATACCAATCAAGGCGAGTTTTCACCATGTTTTCAAATATCTTTCCAAGACATGACGACAGTGAAATTGGACGATAGGAACTAGCCTGTTCAGGTGGTTTATCTTGTTTAAGTATAGGTAGAACACATTGAGTTTTCCATGAACTTGGTATTAACTTTTTATGCCAAAGATTATTAAGAACATTCAAAAATAAATTTTGTATTGATTCAGGTAGATGTTTAATCAATAAATATGGAAAATCGTCTAAACCAGGACTAGTATTTCTCCTAGATTGTAAACTCATTAGGAATTCAGACCATGAAAAAGGATCCAATAAAAATCGTGATTGCGGATTTTCATTATTAATATTAAAATAATTGTCTAATTGAACCCGGTCAGTCAAATTGGTGCTATCTGATAGTCTATCCAGTAGTGGTTGCACAAATTCATCTTTATATGACTTATTACTAATTCTGATATTCTTAAATCTTTTAATCAGATTCCAGATTTGACTGATGGGAGTAGTTCTATTGAAATTGTTACAGAAACTATTCCAGCTAATTCTTTTTTGTTCCTTGATAGTCCTTTTTTTTAAAGCATCTAATTTTTTATAGTTAATGTAATTATTAATGGTTGGATCATTTCTGTACAATTTTAATGCTTCATAAGATTTAATAACAGATTGTTCACAGATGCTGTTCCACCAGGGAGCTGGTGGTCTACTCCTGAAGTTGGTCCTGGTGAATCTAGGAATTACAATTTCTTTGAGTTTATCAAGCCGATTACAGAACTCCTCGTAAGATTTCATCGGGTTCTCTGCACTGACTATCATGTCTTGGAAGACTGAATGTGAGGTTTCTGCATAATGAGTCCAATCAGTTTTGTTATATAAAAATTTGTCAACATGTTTATTGATTGTGTATCTTTCAATGCACATAGTAATGTCTGTGATGGTTGGGTAATGATAACTACCCATAGGATCATCATACACAGACCACTCACAAAGTGGGGCCAATTCGGGGCTAATAAAACTGACATCTATTGCTGAAGGATTGCGTGTAGGATAATTTACAGTAGTGAAGCTACCATTATTCAAAATACACAAATCATATTCATCAATTATATCATACAAGTTTTGACCACGAGTTTTAGTAGATAGACATCCAAAAGCAATATGGTGTGCATTGAAATCACCACTCACAAAAAGAGGTTTTGGTAAATCTCTTATAATATTGCGCAATCTATTCATTCTTATATGTCTGCTTGAGGGAGGGCAATACACACAGAGAATAGATAGTGTAGTATTTTCTGTATATAAACTTATTGCTATATTTTGTATATCTTCATAAAAAGAGGTATTTAAAACATTGTATTTCAAATGTTCCTTAACTAATATTCCCACACCATTACGAGCATTTTTAGAATTTCTGTTGTAAAAATTGTAATTAGAAATATGAAATGATTGATGATCTTTCAACCATGTCTCATTCAATAAACATATATCAATATCTTTTTCATTTAAAAATTTTATAAGAAGAGGTTTTTTGTGATTTGCACCTTGGACATTGAATTGCGCAATACGTAAAGAGGGAGTTCTATGAGTACTTGTATCCATTATGTTGACAAATTTTTAATGAGGACATCTTTAATTAAACCCTCGTCTGTCGGAACACAGATCTGTGCCAAAAATTTTGTACCCGTAGTCTGTCGGGGCACAGATCTGTGCCAAATCACCGCCGGTTGGAAATTGGCTCATTGTAACGCAAATATAGTTCAAATCTGCATAAACGACTATTTAGTTGATAGCTTATGAATTACTGAATATTTAAAGTCCATCCAATAATAATTTGACCGATAAATATTCGAAATATAACAGTAATTATGTCATACTTTAGTCGAGTAACTTTTAACTTTTAAAGTTTTACAAAATGTAAAATTTTGCGGAAAGTTGAAAAACGGTAATTATTTATTGGTCTTTTTATTATTATTGACTATATAACCTAATGTTTATGTGCCGAAATAATGAAAATTACCAACAATTATACCATAAATAATGGTTTCAAATATGTATCTATCACTTAACTGTACGTTGCTTAGATTTTGACCCCTGGTAAATCATATTTTTTTTTACATATTGTATTTGTTCTTTACATCATTTTACGAGAAATTTTATGAAGATTTTAATGATATAATTCAAAATTTGATACTGTGTTCCATTTTAAAGATATTTCGTTTTCAAATCAAAACCGACAATAATTTCCCCGTAAAATCCGCATACAGGATGTTCACAAATTCAACATCACTATTTTTTAAATTTCGTCTTCAATTAAATTTTTCATTTTCATACAAAATAAAATGTACATGATAATATGTTTTGTTTATATTGAAAGGTATCGTTTTTGTGGTATTTATAATTGCCCTCAGGTTAAAAAGGATATACATAATCAACTACAAAAATTTTAGTCCGTAACCTGCTTACGAAAAAATTCCAGAGACATAATTTCTTTCTTAATTCTTTTAGTTTTAGTATATTATGGTTAAAAGTGTATATATGCTGGAAAAATAGTAATAAAACCTACATGGGGAACAATGGTTTTCACTATGACCTATATATAGGACAAAGTGATACTATGTAATTTGTGTAGGACAAACTCAAAAAGAAATTTAACACTTTAATTGTACAACATATTCTTACCTTCATACAAATACAACATATTATTATTTGTTAGGGAACCTTAAGTTTCAGAAAAAATAAAAAGCCGGCCAAGTGCGAGTCGGACTCGCGCACCGAGGGCTTCGTACAAACTTATTTTTTTTATTATGCTGTAGGAATCTTTTAAATTGTAAATCTGAGTTTTAAATGTGAATATCAAGTTAATACACGTAGGCGTTCATATTAGTTGAAAGTTGAAATTATTAAGTACTTTTTTATTTGTAAATGGCAATTAAAAATCATGTTCTTTGCAATTATTCTTATATCTGTTTTTATAAAACATTGCTTTTTACCAAATTTAAAGATTTTATGTACTTGGGAAGTACCCTGTCGGTTTTGATTGCCTTGCAAATGTCAAAATTTGCTAAAAATTGCAGTATTAACGGCTGCATCCCAAAGGGTTTGGTTTTTAAGGGTCCAGAACCCTAATAAGATTACGTCTGTCCATCCCATCTGCCCATCTGTCTGTCTGTCTGTCAAGACCCATTTTATAAGGAGCGCGTAATGTGACATTTAACTGAAATTTATATTGATTACTTGAGTCGATTGAAGCTGCGAAAAAATCAAACTTATAAACCAACGCAATCAAAAGATACAGCCGTTTATGCTGCAAATTTTCGCAAATTTCGACATTAGCAAGGGAATCGACACCTACAGGGTACTTCCCGTGTACGTAGAGTTTTTTAATTGGGGTAAAATAAGCTCTTATAGCGCAGATTGAGGAATAATTTCGAAAATCATAAAATTTTAGAGTTACAACATAATAAAAAATTGGTTTGTTCGGAGCCCTCGGTGTGCGAGTTTTTTATTCTTATGTACTATATTATGTAGTACATTCGTAGGCAGAACGTTATAGATGTAGATCGCTGTCTGAAGACGATTATTTTTTTGCATTCATGACTTTAAATAGCCTTGGAACATTACAGATTTAATAAAACGAATTAAATGCATCATTTGCAGTACGCCTGAAAATATAAATCTATCCTCTCATTTTGTTAATGACTAGCGATAACAATTATTGTATTTTTGGTGTCAAAACTGCTTCTATTACCCAGAAGAAGAATGCAATTTTTTTATTTGAAGATATCACATTGCTGTCTAAAACTACATAATCAATAATTACTTATTTGTTAGGTAACCCTAAATAAACTTCCACCTTGATATTTTAATTTTCATTTGAAGATAAAAATATCTAAGTAACTATTTGATAGGATTACCTTTTTCCGATTCGTAAGCATTTGAGTATCAATAAAAGAGAATTCAAATGGAACAACGATCCTTGTGGCAATGGAAGACAAGACACTCCAAGGCTTACTTTAACAATAGGACGTAACAGTATTTGAAATCAAGAAAATATAACTCTGTATACTTTGTCAAATGAACAGATAATAATACTTACACGATCAGTGTCTGGGAATTTGCAGCTTTTTTTAATACAATTTTACCGATTAGTTTATATCTCAATTACAATATGCTTGGAAATACTGCATGTATTGAAGTAAAATAAAAACTATAGATTGGATAGCTTTCATCACTTTCCTGATCAAATTCAAGTGGAACCTCGTGGTAATAAATCGTCGTCTCAAGGCGGTCGTTGTGTTCGATATATTACAAGAAATAATGAACAGAAGTTCGTTCTGTTCGACGTTATTTGTGCTAAGTTGCAAATATTCCTATTAATTGGCCAATGTTAGCGTCAACATCACACATTACAACCACATGAGTATATAAATAGTACAGACACAAAGCTTCATAACAATTTTTTATAGTGCTATCAGTTAAATAAAATTTATTTAAGTACTTACCTATTATTTCAATCCGTTAGATGATTGATATTTTTTTAAGAATCTCTGTACTATTTATTTACTCATAAGCTAATTTAGCCCACGGACAAAATTATTTGAGTAACGCGTGGCTAAGTTATATGCATAAATAGGATTGGGAGCGTTAATTTTATTAAGGCATAACGTTCATTTTTTTAATAAAACAATAATATGATACGATTCTTTCTTCTATACAACTAGGGACATAATATAATGATTTTCATTTAGTATGTTTTCTGATTCCTATTATTTGTTGATTTTTAGAATGATAAGTATAACATTTAGATGTATAATATCATTTATATGTAATTGTTTATTTATTCTGAATCTTTAAGTTTATTGATTTTTATCCTTTACATAAGCTGTATTTTATAAAAAATGTTTCAAACTCAAATTTCCGTAGATTTTTGATTTATAAATTAAATGTAACGGTTTATAATTAAGTTATGGTATAATTAAATGTAGATTTCACATTTGTACAGCTTAGACATTTTTCTGAATGGATACAGTGCCTTTCGATTTGTAGTTGGACAACATTTCATATTATACGATTACTAGCTTCCGCCCGCGACTCCGTCCGCACGGAAAAAATTAAGATTTTTTTCTACGTATTTTTCCGGGATAAAAAGTATCCTATTTTACGCCCAGGATAATAAGGTATAATTATACCAAGTTTCATCGAAACCGAAACCTTAGTTTTCACGTGATGCCTTCACATACAGACAGACAGACAGACAATAATTTTTTTAATCACATATTTGGTCTTGGTATCGATCCAGTAACACCCCCTGCTATTTATATTTTCAATATTTTCAATGTACAGAATTGACCCTTCTACAGATTTATTATATGTATAGAATAGATAATAATTAAGAGCATGAAAGAAAAAAAAAGCATTTCTTCATAATGCTATTGTTACCACAAAAAATATTTTCTTAAATGCAAATTTTAAGAGAAAATAAATTAGACATGTGGAGACGTTATACATACAGACGTTAGAACAAAGCCCACTATAAGAATAACGTCATTTAGGAATAAGACGGTTTTTAAACATTAATAAAAACCTAAATATTTCCAAAAAGTAAAAATTACTGTTAGTTTTTATCTAGTTTTGATTAAAATAAAAATAAAAACAAGTAGCAAAAAATTTTGAAATGTTGTCATTTTGGAGCATCCTGTAAAGTCTGTATTTGTATGAACATGATTGGAGATCGCGCCCGCTTATGCTCATGCGTAAACGATGATAATCATAATCAACTTTCTCGAATTTTTATTAAATAAACCTATGTTTTTGTTATATTCACTCAAAAGATTGTCTATTCTAGTATGAAAATACAAAAATAAAAATCTAAAATACCTTGATATTATTTTTTTATGAGTATTTTTCTTTACAATGTAACATTTATTCAAAATGTGTGGGAAAAAATGCTTCTAATAAGTAAAATACGCATGCCAGGGAATAAGTAAGGTAACTAATATAAAGTTTGGTTATCTAGTTAGCATTAAAATTTACAAGAGTCTCACAGGTTAAAGTTAATATCACAAATTTTAATATCGAAAAAATCGGCAAATCAGCGCCGAAAGCTCGAATTTGCCCGACAGACAGCACCTTTTTGAGGCGGCGCGCCGCGACAGCTGAGGGGTTAATGAAGAAGTAATTGGTTCGTTATCACTTTTATTGCCTATTTGGACCAGTGTGTGTACTAGGGCCATAAGCACATCACTGTTTCCAATGATTTGTGATTTTATATCGTGAATATTTACATTCTTTAATACAGGTTTAATATTTACAGACTTATTTACAGGTTTTTGTACAATATTTACATTTTTATTTACAGGGATGCCACGTGATGGCAGAGAAGGGAAGTCAGTACTTTCTTTTGTTTTAGCAACACTAGCATAGGTAATTTTATTTTTCTTCTCTAATATTTTATTCATTTTAATAGGACATACTTTAGAAATAGCTAAATGAGGTCCACTGCAATTTACACAGCAAATCTCATCTGGTCTATTGCATTCTTTATATGAGTGATCACCTGAACAGATTGAACACCGCTGTTTGCCATTACATATATTAGCAGAATGATTAAATTTAAAACATTTGTAACATTGTTGAAGAGGAGGAATATAATCAAAAACTCTATATGAGAATAAATCATATTGTACGTTCTCCGGTAAGGAATTTGTCAGAAATGTGATACTGACAGTTTGTGTTCCTACTAACTCGTGTCCTACTTTTTTCATAAAACGCCTAACTGCAATTATTTCATATACTGAGGTTAACTTTGTAAACAATTCTTTATTTGATAGATTAGTTGGTACGAATCTGATTATACCGGTCTTTTCTATTTGCGCTGCTGGAATGTATGCTTTGATGTTGTATTTTTGCAGAAAGTTGCCGTGGTTGAGAAAATTGTTAGCAGTGTTGTGCTGGTTGAAAATCACAACTATTTTATTGGCGCTAATACGCCTCAGTGCCACCACACCTTTTATATTGTTAAATATATGATTTAAATAAACTGGACTTTTATTTCCTATTCTTTCTTCTTTGTTGTTACTTTCCACAAATACTTTGAATTGCATGTTAATGTTACTTTCCGGATAAAGTCTTTTATAATTTGGTTTACGGAAAGGTAGAAAAGAAGAGTCACTCTCACCACCGCCGCCAGTACCCGAAACATCTCGATCTTCTGGATGTCGTGGTCTCTTCTTAGAGGTGGGCGGGTTATCGCCGCCCCCCTCATTTCCATCCATTTTTTATGAATACGCTATATTAATGTTATAATTTTAAACTTATTTACACTTATTTATAAAGAAATCGTATTTAATTTAATTTAAAGTTCAAAACTATGAACCGCGCTTTTTCAAATTCCCGCCAGAAATCCATTCAAATGCTTTATTATGATATTACTAGTGGTCCGCCCCGGCTTCGCCCGTGGTACGTATTTAGTATCCTATATCCTTCTCCTGGCTCTAAACTACCTCCCTGCCAATTTTCAGCTAAATCGGTTCAGCCGTTCTTGAGTTATAAGTGGAGTAACTAACACGACTTTCTTTTATATATATAGATTATAGTCACAATTATATATCTTATTACTCTACAGTCTATGGTATTGTGATACCAGCAAATAGTCAAGCACAGAGTACTAGACATGCGCAAAACCTAAGAGCAAAAACAGTACGTCAAATAGTAATGCAACATCACATTCCTTATTCATTGAACATCACGCATCTCTTCCACGGAAGTGATATTACTCTGTTCACACATTAAGCCCCCAGTACACAATGGCCCATGCTGATCCATTGCAGGCAATGCACAACTGGAGGCCACGATCACACAATGGCCCATGTCTCATTGCTGCCTGGCAAGCCACTCACGATGGACGTGGGCTCAGAATACCTACTTATTAGTTTTTACATATCGTAAAATTACAATTTAAGTAAATATTTAAAAAATGTAGTTGATTTCCCTTCATACTTGGTCACGTTGTTTGTTAATAATTGTAATTAACGCAAGCAAATGTAAAACAAAATAAAAAAAAGTTAAGTTTTATGAGTGATGCGAGCTAAGGATGCGTAAGTAATGTTTGTAACCTTTTTGTAACTGATGCGTAATGCGTGATGTTGCAACGTGTCAAAGTTTTGTCACAGACTCTTTTGTACTTTACACGATTACACGCATTCCTACCCATGTCTACAGAGTACAATAATAGCATATACAGACGCTCCGATTTGGTTGGTGCCAACCATCCGACCACGACCAAATCGGAAAGTGAAGAGAGCGGTCGGTCCGACATAATTATTATTAATATTGGTTTGACGTGGTCGGATGCGCCGGCGGTCCCGACCAAACCAACTTCCTATCCGATCCAACCAAATTGGAACGTTTGGAAGCTCTGTTCCGACCAAATCGGCTCATTCCATAGAGTAATATAGGTAATTGGCTCATTCGCATTCGCAACGCCGCCGGTGTAGGACGTCAACATGAACGCCGAGGGAGTTACGGTCACCGAACGTGACATAATACTAAAGTTACTTGAACTTTATAAATACTTTCCCTGTTTGTGGCCAGAAATCAAGCGTATTTGTTTATGCTAGAAGTTTTAAAAAAACGACGTGTGGCACTCGGGGACTGCCGCGGTAAAGCTATTGCATGCTATGCCTTCAAGCCACACCTCCGCCCGTCGGAGTGGGGAGCGTGAGGTTTTATCGTTACGGAATTTCTCCATTCGGTCCCCGCGCTCAAGGCACGCGATAGAAGCTATACAATAGCTTAAAAAAATTGACAGTGCGGCTACTTTAAAAACATTGAAAAATAAGTTGGACAATATGCGTACATCCTATAACGCTTTTTTAACATTTTTCGATAATACCGTGGTTTGAGGCAAGACGTCCGTTCACTACTTCATAGCAAACACAGAGCAAGTAATATAGTAACAGCAAATTCAACTGACAGCTGGAAGGCCAACCGTCGGACAATCTGTAGCAATGTTGGGAATGGTTGCTATGTCGGTTCCAATATGGTTGGCACCAACCAAGAAGCTTATATCTAATACACTGGAGATTGCACTATGACCATTAATTTGTAACAAGAAAATATGACGTTGAATGACGCCTGTATGTTTTTTTATCCCTTTCACACCAATTTGCCAAGTTAGGTGTGAAAGGGATAAAAAACATACAGGCGTCATTCAACGTCATATTTTCTTGTTACAAGTTAATGGTCATAGTGCAATCTCCAGTGTATTAGATATAAGCTTCTTGGCACCAACCGAATCGGAACGTCTGTATATGCTTTTATATAACTAGTCAAGTACCACCAGTGTCCAGTGATTTCCACAGTCAAAGAGTATATAATGTGTCATAGAGTGTATAATACCTAGGCCTCTAGGCATTTCGTGGTCTGTGGTGGTCATTTCTTGAGTTTGTTCATTGTTGATTGTTATTTGTATTTTGTTCTCTTAGTTTGGAATTATTCTGAATAAAAATTAATAACAATGGTTGTTAAATGTATTGTGCGCGGTTGCAAAAGTGAGTGGCATCCAGGATGTGATATTATCTTTCATTCGTAAGTACAAAAGCCCCTTGCAAAATAGTCGAAAAAGCTATTAATGATCAAATACATAAATTTTATAATGATAAAAATATAATCTCTACTAATCAATACGGCTTTCAATCTGGAAAAAGCACCAATGCCCTTCTATCAGACTTTACTGATACAGTAAACTTAAATCTGAACGAAAAAAAAAACACATTCTGGTGCTATTTATTGATTTTTCCCGCGCCTTTGAAACCCTTGATCACGAGAAACTAATATATAGATTGGAGGATAGTGGATTGGCCGGTACTTTACTGGCATGGTGCAAAAATTATCAAATCGCAACAACTTTGTCAGAATTGGTCGTATGTATAGTGATGCTACAAAGGTGGACATGGGAACAGCGCAGGGTTCTGTGCTGGGTCCCTTGCATTTCCTGGCATACGTGAATAAAATGGGAGAAGCAATAGAACACTTCCAAGATATTTCAATTTGCTGACGACACATGCCTTTTAGTATCCCATAAAAATGTTGACATAGCGATGAATTTGCTTCAAGATGACTTAGATAACCTGTGCAGATGGTGTCATGATGCTGGATTGGTAATAAATTCACGCAAAACGAAATTAATGCATATGAAATCTCCCCATGTCAACGGTAACCTATACCAAAGTATAAAAAATCACACGCATAAGTGTATGCATTGTAAACCACGTGCGAGAACTTGCGAATGTGAAACTGTTGAGGCTGTCGACTCCTACACTTACTTAGGTGTAATAATCGATAACAGATTCAACTGGAGGATGCACATTGAAAAGGTGTGCAATAAACTTCGATCTTTTCTGGCAGTCTTGTATATTATTAAAAACAGATTACCATATAAAACAAGACTGTTGCTGTACAATGCTTTTGCTGATTCTATAATATCATACCTACGGCCTAAGTAGCTATGGTAGGACTTATAAAACATATATGCACAGGATTTTTTTTTTTTCTCTGTTATGGCAATAAGATAACCATTTGCCAGTGTCAGTATATGCACAGGATTCTGAACATACAAGTTCGAATTCTCAAAAAAATTGTGTCGCCGCAAATAAAAAGAAAATTTAATAATGACATACCTAAACTTTTCAAACATTGCAGTGTCCTGCCAATTAATTATAAATTTGAATTTCAGTTGCTCAAAGAAAACTTCTTCAACACAAAATATCAAACATTAAATTCACACTCTTACCATACACGGAACAATACTCTTAATAAATTAATTAAACCATTCTCAAAAAACATGTATGGCCAACGACGTACCGCGTTCTTGATACCAGATATCTTGAATGGGTTGGATATTAATTTAAGAAATTGTATTACTAAAATAAACATAAAACGTAAACTTAAGCAATATTATCTAGACAAGTTGTAGTTGATGTTATAGTTATAAGTATAAAAAAAAATGTATGCGTGTACTAGAGTACACACGTAAGAAGTGAAACTTCTTTATGACCTTAAAAATGTCACGAGTATGGCGTAACGCAAAAATGTCACGCGTACGGCGTAACGCAAAAATGTCACGCGTACGGCGTAACGCAAAAATGTTACACTAAATTTTTGTCCAACCCCGATAAAGAAGTTTCACTTCAAAAAATTCGTTATTTTTGTGCAAACTTTAGACTCAACTTATGTATTCTACAGTTAAACCGAAATTGTTTTGTTTATAAATTATTGTATACGAACATTACTATAAACCTCAGTGGTTTTTTAATTCACAACTGTACACTAATATATCTGTAAACCTTTTTTGTTTCTGATCTTGTTTCTGATAATAAACTTAAAAAAAAACCCTACGCTTCGAATCTAATCTAATATAATCTAATATATAAAAATCAATGCCACTTTTCGTTGTAATTCCATAACTCGAGAACGGCTGAACCGATTTCGATAATTCTTTTTTTATTATATTCCTTGAAGTACGAGGATGGTTCTTATGTAGAGAAAACGTTAATATGTACCACGGGCGAAGCCGGGGCGGACCGCTAGTATATTATAAAGGCGAAAGTTTGTAAGTAGGTATGGATGTTTGCTATATATGTATGTATGGACTCTTGACATGTTTCCGAAGAAACATCTTACGTTACTAACTCACGCACTCTAGAACTTTTTATTCAATGGACTATTAGTATTAAATGTTTCATGCATGATTGTAATAAATATTAGACTAGGGTGTCCATACTTCATAAAATTGTGTATTTCGGTACGGTAATTTATGAGGTAAAAGAAAAGGAGAAGTCTTTCTCTACTGGCTGCTTACTCAATTTGCGTGAAAGTTAATGGGATGAAAACATTGTTTACTATTTTTATTTAATGATACGTTGTTAAATCAAAAACTCAAAGTACTTATATATATGGTACCTACTGAAATAGAATAACAAGACAACAGCACAAATTTCGTGTTTTCTGTATCTGAATGACAATTTTATTTATATTTTGCAAATAATCTTCTTTTCTCTTTACAGGTTTCCCTCCAATCTAGCGGAACGTAATACATGGTTAAATATAGTTCAATTAAAAAGACCCTTTTTTGTAAAAGCAAAGATATGTAACCTTCATTTCAAACCAGCAGATTATATGGTTACGGGAAAAAGATTAAGACCAGGAGTCAAACCATTTTCTAACGAACAAGCAAATTCTTCTCCGTTACAGGTATGTAGTTACATATTCTTTTGTAACTTGTTACTTCTCATACTTCTTGTTCAGAAAACTGTGTTTGATCATTGAATGTCAGTGATTAATGACACCACACCTTTAATAACTCAGCCCCCGGAATCTCAGACACAATAGAAACCGTCGTGGCCCGATTGGGCTGCTCGGGGCTCAATGGGTTAAGATCAAAGCAGTGTATCATGCCCTAGAAAAAAAAATTACATTAAAACATTTTGCTCTTGTCAATTTTTTTAAGAAAGAAAATAAGGAGCAGTTTGTTAAGTGAGAGAGGAATTCCCTTTTGATATAGCACAAAGTTTTTTTTAGATACTGTTCTAAATATTTTAACAACTAAGCGATGAGCCTTTGTTATTTAACAATTGTTTGACTGACCGGTTGGCTTGGTTGGTAGTGGCCCTGCATTCCAAGCCAGAGGTCGTGGGTTCGATTCCCACCCGGGGCAAATATTTGTGTGATGGACATAGATGTTTGCTCTGTGTCTGGGTGTTAATTATCTATATAAGTATTTATTTAAAATTATATATGTATGTTTATCAGCCATCTGGTTTCCATAACACAAGCGAAAGCTTAGTATGGGATCAGATGTGCCGTGTGTGAAACTGTGAAATTGTCCTGAAATATTTATTATTATTTTTAAGCTATCCCAATATTTTTAGAACAAATTGCATTTAATTCAACATTTAAAAAGGAAATTAAATATGAAAATCAACTATCAGTTTAACCTGATACTGTTCAGGATGATGGAGATTGTAATATTATAATAAAATTTAATGTTACACTCAAATTGTTTTTTTTTGTTATAATGAGAATAATCTATCATAAATTAATATAATATTTAGTATAATATGTATTCTGCAGTTGAACGAAGAATGTGCAACTAGCACAGCTTGTAAAAGAACCTGGGAAACTATGTCAGCCAAACCATCTACCAGTCATGTAAGTGCACAAGCCATTTTTTAATTTTAAAACCTAATTTATGTAACTATGTAATAAAATATTAAGACAGAATTTGTGTATTATACTTATAATTTATTATTTACCGAGCGCCATAGACTACAACTCATCGCAGTCATTGAAATTTTTGTGTGTCTGTCTGTTTTTAATAGTAACACGCCTGATCTACCAGCCTGAAATTTGGAGTGGATATTATTTTAATCCCTTTTTCCCTACTAATATTATAAATACATATGTATGTATGATCCGTTTTCATGCTAAACCGGCTGATTCTCAGTAATAGCTTCCATTTTTATCCTTTGGGTACGAACCCTAAGAAAAGTAATAAAAAGATTAATAAATATAAACCATTAAATCCTTCCTATATCATACCAAGTCTTAAAAATATACTATACAGATTTTCATTTATTTTCAGGAATCATTGCCGCTGCGTGATGCTACTGAAGAAAATGTAATTGTCTCTATTTGTAAAAAACCGCGGTGTATACTAAGAGACATTTTGGAAGCTGGAACGGAAAACATGCTCATTAAGGAAACTTTGACACCCAAAAAAGTAAGGACATTTTAATATTATTAGCATTGGGTTGTTAAAAATTGTTAGGTATTATGATGCGTGTTTCGTATTTACCCGTTATTTTTCCAAATGTTCATATGGATGAATATTTCTTTAGCACCTCTGTAGCCAAAAGAGATTGACAGATTTTAGTTTGAGAGGAGTGTCGTTATATACAGTTCAATTATAGTAATAGATTTTTTAAATATATTTATCTAAAATTTGACTTGTTATTTTAGAAGCGTCTTCAACTAACACTACTCCGTCATATGAAGTCGGTTAAAAAGTATTAGTTTTTACAATATTTTTGTTTTTCAGGTCATGGACAGAAGCACTTCTCCTGTTCAAGTCTCCTGCGCTAATAAAAGTGTGCAAACAAGACTAAAATCATCGCGAGAAGAAACACTTATGAAAAAGAATAGATCATTAGTACAAAAAATATTTCGCCTCAGCAAAACTATCACTAATATGAAATCTTTAATAAAAATTGTACAAAACAACTAGGTTTGTTTACTTTCTTATTTTATTATCTGAATACCTACACTACAGCCTTTTCAAGTTAAAATATACACGAATCTTGCGAGGGCACCCTTCCAATAGGGCTCACAAAGTACTCAGCAAAATGTTCTCGCAGAGCGTGTCCAGACCTGTTTGTAGGTACAGTTGGCAAGTCTACCATACCCTCAATAATTGTGTGTCTTCAATACGATAAACATCGCGAATTATTATAAAGTTATGCAATACGCAGCATGCTATAACTATATTCTTTGTCACATCAAAACTCACATTAATAGGTGTATGAAACACTCTGAACTTGTTTGACATCATACCAAATGTCGATTCTATGTATCATCTACTACGGCTCAATGTATAATTGAATATTTTTTTCGTGTGGGTCATATCGGATCGTGCATAATATGGCTTTTTAATTTTATTGAATATGCCAAAACCATCACCCACATTTACATGTTCAACTGGAGTATTTGTCCCAGGCATGATTCGGTCTAGGAATATATTTTAAAGTGTTTTGTTCAAGGCTCCTGTAGTGTACTGTTTTGGAATTGATCCACATTGATCTTGATCCACCGCCGGTTGGATTTACGATTCGGATGTGCTTGCCATCAATAGCTCCAATGCAATTTGGAAAGTTGGTCTTTTGTAGAAAACCGTTAGCAATAATTAGCCACATATCAGGTGTATTTGATGGTATGCATTCATTGTATAGCGTTTTCTATGTTACTTTACACACTTCGTCCCATTCGTCCACGATCTTACTGATTGTTGCGATTCCCATCCTAAATGAATACTGTAAATCTGTATATGTTCGGCCCGTAGCAAGAAATCTGAAAATAAAAAGGTTTTATTATTTCAGGCAAACTAATCCAACAAAGATGAAAAACAGCCCGGGATGTGTTTTTTTAGAACAAAGAACGCAATGAAAAAAACGCCTTTTGGAAGTGCTGCATCAAAATACAAAAAAATATATTTATTATGACGAATTAAGCTTCCAAGCTCCAACAGTTGAGAATGAAGTTGAAGAATCTGTTCTTCCCTCACCCTTAGCAAATATAGACAACACATTGGATAGCATAGTATCTTCAGAACATACTCAAGATTCTGATATATTCACGCAGCAAGTTTTTTCACACTCAGCACTCAGCAGGGTGAGCAGAATGACCGTGGTGTTGATTCACCATCACCACAAAAACCTTGGCTGGAAAAGAGAAAAAGAAGGGCCCCGAAAACAAATCCAGAAAGTTCTCCATTTGAAAAAGAATTATTAACTTTATTAAGTAAACAAACACCAGATCTTGCCGCTGACGACCTGGCTTTTTTCGCTTCTTTAGGTCCAATCTTAGAAAAGTTTTGATGTAGGACAAAAGCTGGAGTTTAGATCGAGTGCTGCGCGAAGCCACGAATATTCGAAATTGGAACAGATTGTAGGGGTTTTGCTGACTTACAAAACACATAATGTAATAATAAATTTAATGTAAGTATTATATACAGTGTGAAACTACTGATTGACATCGCCGACGTTTACGCCGTGCGCAATAAATATGTATGCTTCGTAAGCGACTATTTCATTTAGTACACCCAAACACCTAAAACATCAAATAGCTTCGACATGTATACATCATCATACAATTATCAGACTCTAGGTTACTCATGGTACGAAACCAATGATGCAAATCCAAGTAACTATCTGGTTATTAAACAGCTAGACGTACTGATGAATAATTATATTATGTTTAATTACTAATAATATGTAATTTGTTTTTTTTTGTCTTACCTGTTATAATATATTATGAAACATTATAATCTAATATAACAAGACAAATTCTCCTGCAACGGCTCTCTGCTCAATCAATGGATACATGGAGTCTTCGTCGTCGCCGGTTTTTATTTTTTTGGGATAGATAGTACAAAGCAGCAATAATTAACACACTCCGCATTTTGGTCGTCGTCTGTACAGTAAGGCGGTCAGTACGATACTAAAACGGGCCACGCTGAGCCTCAGCGCTGACAAAATACGCGCTGAGCTATGAGCGCTGACGGTGAACGTGAGACTAAAATCAGCCTTACATTGTATTTTTACTCGGCGAAGGCCTACGAGTTCATAAAACAATATGCAACTTTGCCACACGTTGAGACCTTGTGAGACGTTCTTTGGCTTCATTTAATTGCAAAGTGGGATTTCTGTCTGAAGTTCTAGAATATTTGAAGCTATAAGTACAAGTAGGTACCTAAAACAAATTATTTAAAAAATGTTGCCCATATTTGACGGCATGGCGTTAAAACAAGATTTAATCTATGACCAAAAAGTCGACAAAGTTTTCGGTTATGTTGATCTAAGTCTATTCAAGATCTAAATCGTTGTAAGCGATCCGGAAGAAATAGCTACTGAAGCTTTGGTCTTTCAATCCGTGCCCTACACGACTCATTTCAAGTGCCCATAGCTTATTTTTTTATTAAAAATACTTTGCACGCTGAACTTCTCGCAGAATTTTTACACACTGCTGTTGTTTTACTGAACGAAATTGGTATCCGTCCGATCCACGACATGCGAATATGCGATGGCGCTCCATCAAATATACGAGCGTACCAATTTTTAAAATGCCAACTACAACCGGAAAATTTCCAGCCATATTTTTCACACCCAAATGGTCGCGACAAAATTTACTACTTTTTGGATGCTGCACACATGCTGAAACTAGCACGTAATCGGTAATGTACTAGCAGAACATAAAATATTGCCCACGTCATACGGTTTCATTCGTAATTTGCACGAAGTGCAATGAGAAGAGGGTTTATAATTTGGCAATAAATTATCATCTACCCACGTAGAACAACAAAACAAAAAAATGAACGTCATGCTTGCCACCCAAGTTTTAAGTTCATCGGTTGCCGAGTCCATAGAATTTTTAATTTTAGCGGGAATCCTCTTTTTTTGGGAAGTGAAGCCACGGTCGAGTTTTTAAAAACAATAGATAGAATTTTTGATTTTATGAATTCTAAATCACCTTTTGGACGTCCAAAAGGCTACAAGAGTCCTATGAAAATTTCAAACAAAAAATACTGGGAACAGACTTTGGAACAAACAAAATAATATTTAAATCTTTGAATGGAAAAAATATTTTACAACACGGGCACAAAACATTTGCTTTAGATTTTTTAATGAATATAGAAAATTTTCCTTTACTTTTTGCGGATTTATTAAATCTAGATCATCCAATTAAATATCTTCTTACTTTTAAATGCTCACAAGATAATTTAGAGATATATTTTTCTTGCATAAGAGCCCGTGGTCGGACAAATGATAACCCAAGTCCTTTAGAATTTCGGTAAAGATTGAGGAAATTATTGTATCGAAACTCAGTACAGCTCCCAATTAACGCCAATTGTATTGATCATACGTATGAGGCAACTCTGATCTCATGTATTTGATTATCGCACACAGCCATGTTTAGTAGAACCAGCACACTATAAAGATGATACAGATACTAAAGATGGTATCGTCTCCGAACGCATCTTAAAAATTGTATGGACGAAAAGCTGAGTACTGTTCGTACCAAGCGACAAAAACTTCACAAAACTAGGTACATATTTTATTTAGCTATGTTTTTGTTTGAGCGCGCAGGAAATAAATTGATTTTTCAATTTATCTGCGCATGTTGTAACATCACCACTGCTCAAAGGGTGAAGGAAAACATTGTGAGGAAACCGACATGTCGAAAAATCAAAAGTTCGAAGACATGTGACATCCGCCAACCCGCAATTGGCCAGCGTGGCCTATTGCGGTTGCGGGTTGCGGCGTTATGGCCTGTACCCTCATAGGAGGCTCATGTCCCAGCAGTGGGAAAGTATGTGGGCTGATGATGATGATTACAATCACAAATGAAGAGTACAGGTGCAAACAAGAAATGTCACTAAAACAAAATTTGTTAAAACTAATAAGTCCTTGTACTTTTCTGCACTAATAGGTAAAAAAATATTATAGGAAAACTCTGGCAATTCAAATTCTTTTGATGTGATTTATCCAGTTTCCTTTTCGGGATGGTTCATGGTGATTCTATGGGTGATTTCTCCCATAAACCATTATAATTACTTCTGTGTAAAATAACTCCAGGGTGTTCTCTTACACACATTATTTCTCTTTTGAACTGCACAGGAAATGAGCATTTTTTCAGATACTAATTTTGAAAAAAGACTAAAAAAAAATTGATTAGTTCGATATGTAATTTTGATGGAATCCAAAAGTTTCATTTTATGGACTACAAAATGAATGAATCTTATCACTGTGTAGTTCTTATTCTGTCCACCTGCTGAATCACAATATATTTCCAAATGCTTCACACGATTATCCAGGTGGTTAGTCAAATAATGAAATAGAAATGAAACCACTTCATCTGATCCCTTGTGTCCACATGTTTCAGGGTAGGTACAAAAGTAAGAGCTTCTGACTCCCAGTGCATGAATTAAAAGAGAATATTGATAACTGAGTACTGACGCTTGTAAAACACATCATTAGTAGTAATGTTTGGCATACATTCTTTTGGTAGTCCATGGCAATTGCTTGGAATTTCACATCTCTTGCTCTTCATTCTTGCATTCTTCTTAGGTACGATCATAAAATGCTTGAGCTTTTTCTTATGCAAATTGTTAAGAATACCTACTTAATCGATTAAGTTCAACAGTATTTCCTTCAACTCTTAATGTCTTTGCTTTTATTGTGAATTCATCACAAGTAATGCAAGTATCAGTCCTTGGATAGCCAAATGATATATTAAACTCTGTGTTAAAGATTGTTCTATATGTTTCATAAGATACATGATTTTGTGACTCATGTGCATCCAAGTATAACTTATACATTTTCTTTATCTTCAGGCAGATATTTTATATATTAAGTATTTTATATTTTATATAATATTTAATATGATCACAATTCACAAATCAGATTTTTAATGTTACTGTATAATCTCTTGTTTGAACTCGACTTGCCTCTTTTGTCATATGGTGCAGTACCTACCTGTAGTTTTCAATGACTTTTGAAGATGTTCAAGATTTCCTTTAGTTATAATACCAAATTTAGATAAAAATGCCTTATTGCACACAGGTACTTCCTTTGTGTCATCATTCTCTATCGACTATCACCCTCACTTTGTAAGTGAAATGGGTTTGGTGGAAATTAGCATCTATTTCATCTATCTTTCTACTTCGCCTCCTTTTTATTGAACACACATTCATTATGCCACATAAGTATAAATTTTGATCATCTGTGCTCTTCATGCTGTTTGAAGTCTTTAAGTAATTTCACACGTTGCTCTGATGATATTCTATCAAAACATTTTAATCTTTTACACCAATAATAATCTCCTCGCTCGTGCGACTCTCCATTATTTTTTCATCACTTCCCGCATTCTTCCTGTTTTCTTTCGTATGTCTGTTTTATGTACAAAGCTGTTATTATTTTCTTCGTCACTATCACTCATTTTACTAACGATAGACCAATACAACAAAACTTCTTCGAAATCATACACAGCCACTCCCAAATACCTAAATATGTACTTGATTTAACGGTTAACCTCAATCCTCAAAGCATTCCTTCATTCCTTCTTACGTTCCGTTACATTTTACAATAAGGACCTTCCCTCATTCCTGTTTTGTTCCTGTATCACAGAACACAAGTACTCCTAGCGGAGTCCTGTATACAGTTTTGAGACTTATACATCATCTGACTATACGTCTTGTTATTAGTACAATAATTGATTAATTTTTGTGTAATGCTAAATAAAAATACGCGGGAAAACATTCGTTTTCCCGCGTATTTTTTTTTTAATTTTAGTGACATTTCTGGTTTTGCCTGTACTGTGTTCAAATATTTTAAACTTATTATAAAAAAAATTTAAAAAAATACTAAAGGGTATGGAATAACTACTTACCTAATAAAAATATTTTCTGTGAACCGATTTCGTTACTTTTTATTGATAAAGTAACTATGTATCTTATAATTTGGAAATTTGTAAAGGCAGTTGCCATTGTAATGATAAATAAATATTATTAAAACACATTGATATTTTACTTCATTAATTCCTCAAATGACTGTTCGTATCGCCAAAATATAAAGCAAAATGTTGTCATAATAGCGGTCCTGTGTTCTGAAGTTGCATTACAGATAGCGGAAGACGCAAACATGAAAAAACGCTGAAAGGAACATGACAATTTTCCAATGATAAATACTTGTACATCTACATATTTGTTAACATAAACTCTACAGTAACTATAGTATAATGCAACAATATAAGTAATTCATTTCCGCCTTACCTTAAAACATCAACCATTAATTAATCAATTTATGTAAAACTCTTCCGTTACTTAGTGACTGACAGACAACGCAAAGCTTATCCTTAAGATTTGAAATTTGGCACACACGGTATATCTTGAGTATCCTAGAGGTGCATTAAGAAGGGTTAACCCGAAATTCCCACTGGATAAATGGGATTTTACGTTTTATGACTTCCACGAGGGCGAAGTCGCGAGCAAAATCTAGTATTATAGTAATATTATATAAAATTTATGTATCCGTAATTTTTCTTTAATATCCTGAATTTTTTATCTTTATACTCACCCTAAATAGAAAGAGACGGACTGGTAACAATCTTCTTGGTAACAATAATTTTCAAGGGCAATTTCCTTGTATTTTCTTTTTCTTTGGGGGCGTAGGTTCCATACGAACTGTGCATACGAAGTATAATATATATTTCCATAATGGCAACATTGGTATAGGCGATGACAGCGCCGTCTCTACTTTGGTGGCGAAGACGTTATACTATTAATTAAACTGCACAATGGCGCAAAACTTGCGCAAAAACTGGTCCGAGTGAGAACGTTTTTCATTCCAATGAATGAATGAATGAATGAAAACGCTTTATTGTACACCATTACAAACAGGAAAAGACATACATATACAGAAGAGAGACATGCACAAATGGCGGCCTTATGGCTTTAGTAGCCATCTCTTCCAGGCAACCAAACACAAGATAAAAAACATAAAATCATGACAGAGGGTGGTGGTAAAGCTGTATTAGATTAGTAATTAAAAAACAAATTCAAAAAAACAATATACCTACATAAACATACACATACATAAGTACATAAAAATTATTATAAATAAAAACATACATACACACATACATATATACATAAAGCATATATTAAATAAATATCGTATTAAAAATATATAGGTACCTAAATACAATAAGTTATCACTTTTTAATGTAATGTTTATTCAGTAAACGTTTGAAAGTCTCGAAAGTTTGAGCTTTTCTAATTGTGACAGGGAGATCATTCCACAGTTTAATAGCTTTCACAGTAAATGAAGAATTGAAGAAAGATTTGTGTGTAGGAATACATAGAGATAGAGTTTCATGAGAGCGCAGGTTCAGTCCGTGAGTACATAAATACTGAAATTTATCTTTGAGATATGAGGGAGTGTTACGATAAAACAAAACTTTGTAAAGCAAATGGAGTATGTGAGTATCCCGGCGTAATCTGATAGGGAGCCATCCGAGTCTAGCACGATAACCGGATACATGGTCGTATTTGCGTAACCCAAATATAAATCTAATGCATAGATTTTGAAATCGCTCGAGCTTATCCAATAGAAGTTCGGTGAGATCAGGCTAGGATACATCGGCATAATCTAGGATAGGGAGAAGGAGGGATTGAGCCAGCAAAATTTTAGTCGGAATTGGAAGAAAGTTACGAATTCGTTTAAGCGAATGTGATGCGGCATATATTTTCTTACTGACCTGCTTTACCTGTTCATTCCAAGACAGAGAACGATCAATGCAGAGACCTAAATTTTTAACATTCTTACTGTACGGTACCACAACACCATCAACAGCTATTGGCGGCAGATTTTCCCAATCTTTGGATGTATTGTGAACTACCGACAATTATTGATTGTGTTTTTATTGGATTCACATGTAATCCATGCTGTTTACTCCAACTTACTATTGTTGCCAAGTCAGTGTTTGTGGTGGAAATAGCCGATGAGAGATCAGAGATAGGAGCTTGAGTGTATATTTGAAGGTCGTCTGCGTATATGTGATGCTGTGATAAAATGTCTTTTGTTATGTTGTTGATATAAATAGCGAAAAGAAGAGGAGAGAGGATGCCGCCCTGTGGATCTCTCGCTCGGACCGTTTTTTGGTTAGCTTCCGCTTGTAAGGAAAAAGCAACCTTAAAAATATAATAATCGATCATATTTTAGTATTTTATTAAAACAAATATTTTGGTCAACCATAGATATTATATTACATTTTAAAGCAATGACTATTCATTGTTTTAAAGCCGTCAACTAGCTGTCAGATATTTGAAATTTGAACTTTGAAAGTTTGAAGCAGTTTGAAGTGTCACTTCGTCAAAAGTCAAGACTTGCTGTTGTACTTCTTGAAAAATTAAAATAAACTTATCTATCGATGATCGTGATTTTGGGATATACATACATACTTTGTAAACGTAGTTGACAAAGCCTTTAATTTTTAATTTTCTTTGGAAATCATGACTACTCCTAATAATGTACCACACGTCGATCGTGAGCTGGATCTGTCAAATACTGGTAGAGGTGTTTGGCTTGTGAAGGTACCAAAATATATAGCCACAAAATGGGACAAAGCTCCTGGGGACATCGAAGTGGGGAAACTGAAAATTTCTCGTGTAGCTGGTCAACGACCCCAAGTTCAGTTGTCGTTGTCTGAGGCAGTTTTATGCCTCAAAGACGCAGGAGAGCAAAATATACCAAAGGAACACCGTCTTGATGTATCTAATGTCACTAGACAATCTTTAGGTGTCTTTTCTCACATAGTTCGTAAGTGTCAAGACATAAGTTCTTACGAGTTGTTTATAACAACATTTTTATGTCGCGTTCGTGGTCATAGCTAGTTTCACATGTCTAATAATATTATTTGCAGCTACAAATACGGATTCAGTGGTACCAGAATGTGAAAAATTGTTCATGGAGGGTAGGATAGTTCAAAAGCTAGAGTGTAGGCCATATGCAGACTCAATTTACTATAAACTAAAATCAGAATCAATTAGAAAGGCGTCAATGCCACAAAGACAAGTACAACAATTAGAAAGAATAGTGCAAAACTTTAAGCCTGTTTCGGACCATAAACATAATGTGAGTATAGTTTTAGAAATTCTTCATTATTCATTTTTATGTTAAAGGAAACATGTTGAAAATCAAACAGTCATTGATATGTACCTATTTTTTATCACATTGTAACAACTGCCTCGTTCATGTTTATCTTATAAGGAGATTTAACTATTTGTTTCTTACAATTGAACTCAAAGATTACTCTTACCAATTCTATGACCCATAAGCAATTTTCTAAGAAAGAGCTCTATAATTTTTTTCAAATTAAATTATGAGAACAATTAAATTAATTTGACTTCATATTGTATAGTTTCCAACAAATGAATTTAAATTTTTTATTTCTTATCAGATTGAATACCAAGAGAGGAAGAAAGCAGAAGGCAAGAAAGCTCGTGACGACAAAGAAGCTGTTCTTAATGTACTATTTGCTGCTTTTGAAAAGCATCAGTATTATAATATAAAGGACTTACAAAAGGTGTATAGTATTATAATTTATACTGTGAAATGCTTATCATGACCTGATATTATTTATGACTCAACAGTAGTTTGTATGATCATTGAAGTTTCTATAATCACATATTTATTTATTTTTTTTAGATAACTAGACAGCCCATTGTTTATTTGAAAGAGATTTTAAAAGAAGTGTGCAATTACAACTTGAAAAATCCACACAAAAATATGTGGGAATTGAAGCCTGAATATAGACATTATAAACAAGAGGTACCCGTTGAGCCCAAGGAAGACAAAAATAGCTCCGATAGTGACTAATAATGATCATGCTTTAATAATTCCAAATTATTTTTACCTAAGTGATTTGTTAACAATGTTTTATAAAGAACTGAAATAAATCTGTTAATCTTTAACAAACATTGTAACCTTTGTTTTCCCAGTTTTTTCTTATAATTTTAATAATGTGTTCTGTGAATTTGAAAAAGAACAATCATTATATTATTGTAAGACCTTAGTTTCAGAAAATTCCATTTAGCCATTTCTGTGATAAAAAGAAATAAATAATATATTCATTTTTTTTTTCAAAATAAGCCCTTCATTCTACATACTATAAAGTATAAACCACAAAACGGCTATAAAGAAAACATGATTGTTGCTCAATAATTTATTTAAACATCAAAAATATATGACATTTTTATACATTATTTTTTTTTTTTTTTTCGGGGGTAGATTGTCAAAAAGAGCACACGTTTTTGTTAAGACTCAAAAGTTTAAATTAAGTATTTATTTTGATTTTAATGTTAAAAGTTGTATTATGCTGATTTAAAAGTTTGTACATACCAGTATAAATATCCTTTATAATATCACATCACTTTTTGAAAACTTTATTACACAAATTCTGAAGCACACAATATGGATGACATTAAACAATCAGTTGCGCAGATGTCTCAAATGTTTAAGGACAGAATGGAAGATTTCCAACGCCAATTAGATATGTCCTCACAAAATCCAGGAAACCCCAATGCTAATATTTCATCCGAGTTTTACATGTTCCGTGGTCTTGTTATGACGTCTCTCCACTGTATACAATCGCAAGTTGACATGCTCTCTAAACTTTATGACAAACAAGAAATGAGAAGCAGGCGCAAAATTCTTCTTGTTCATGGTGTTCCTGAGACGCAAAAGGAGAATACTGCCAATGTTGTGACTAAGGCACTCGCTGAACACGGAGACATTGGGGACATCTCTGAAGTGTTAAATGAATGTCACAGAATTGGTCGCACTGACAACAACAAACCCAGGCCTGTATTAATGAAGTTTAAGGTCCTTGGAGAGAGGAACCGGATCTGGTTTTCTAAAAGTAACCTTAAAGGGTCTGGCATAACCATCTCTGAGTTTTTAACAAAACCCAGACATGATACATTCATGGCAGCCCGTCAACGGTTTGGAATTGCTAACTGCTGGACCAAGGATGGAATCATTTTCATTACTAGTCAAGGAAAGCGGTATAAAATCTCCTCTCAAACGGAACTTGAAGCAATCCCTGGTCCTGTATCTGATTCTGCTCCTGCAGGCCCTGCTCGTGGTGCACAGCCAGATAATACAAAGGATTCCACGGCCCCAAATATTCGTACACGCCGAGTCCAAAGAAAGTAACCTTGCTTATTCTTCTTATCTTTTCATTTTATAAAATTAGTATTAAAAAACTTAGTTTATTTATATTTGCCCACCAATTGATAAATAGCTGCTTGTCAGTAATAAACATATTTTGTATCGGATTATGTTACTTGTAATATATAATGTAACTTATCACTAAATTCTCTTTTATGTCTTCTTTAAAGTATATATATATTGCTTTTAGTTTTATGCTGGTAGTTAAATATTAATTTCACCTTACAATAGTATTAGAATATTTTTGTTTATATTTGCCACTGACAAGCAATAAGCATTACTTTCTTTCATCTGTCATTCAAATTTACTGTCATAGATACAAGTCTTTTTGGACAATGTTAAAAATTTATTTCTTTCAGATGCTGGTCTGTACAAACTAACATTATTTTAAATTTAGTGTTTAGTATATTCAATTATAAGCCCTATAAAATATATATTTAGTCTATTTTAATTACATACATAAATTTACTTTATAATATATTCGTTTGTTTCGTGTTAATGTCGGTTGTTACCAAGAAGCTTATATCCTCTAATACACTGGAGATTGCACTATGACCATTAACTTGAAACAAGAAACTATGACATTCAATGACGTCAGTCATGTTATTTGTCTCTTTCTGTCGAGTGACCACGCTGGTTTGTAAATTCAGGATTTTTCAAAATAGAAAAAACTAAAAATCATGGTCTATAAATAATAACGACATATATTTTTAACAGTATTTATATTATAATATTATGGTCATACTTTATAGGTAGGTACATACAATTTTAATTGGTATAGAATGATAGTTATAAATAACTTTTGGCTACAAAGCTTGGATATGAACCGAGCATTAACATCCTTTGTAAATAGAGGAAAGTTGTGTTTTGCATCAGATGCTGTTTACCAAATTGTTAGCTACTCAGATCTTCTTTTTAAACGCGTTGCTTCGACGGGTCAATTTCAAGCCAGAATCATCAAAGAAAAACTGTTTATAGCAGCCTTGCACAAATTTCAGCTAACTTTACAAAGTTTATTTTTCAAAAGGTATTTTTTTCTGGGTCGTAATCCTCAGTAACCTTGATGGGCACATATATTTCTTTTTATTTTACTTTTTGGAAAGCTGAAATACGTAAAACAAAAAAATATGAGGTAAGTTAAAAAAGTATAAATTTCAATGTAAAAACGAACAATCTTATAACTACATGTGAGTGCAATACCGATGTCATGTGTTGTTTCATTACTAGTAACAATCTTTAAAATAGTGTTCTAAATTTTCATCATAATATTGTTATTACAATATTATATTCGCTATCCAAAAAAACTTGTCATCATGGTTACCTTACTTGTTAAATTTGTTTATTGAAAACTTGTTGAAAAATGATAAAGTATTAGAGAAATAACAAATTTAACATGACTGCTTACTAAAATGATGCTAAATTAGACAATTTTTGCCTTTGAAATTATTCTAAACAGGTAAATGCATGAGTATTGAGGAATATTGTAAATAACGTAAATATACACTTGCCTGTGAAATTTTATGCCAGAATGTGGTGTCCAAACACTTCTGCAATTTTGCACAATACAATGCATTCTTTATATTCGGAAAATATTCATTAAATAAGCAACAATATTAACTTAAATATTCGAAGCGACGCAATTTTTTTGACACTTATGCCATATTGTCAAAGTGAGAGTTGCTACAATTTTATTATGGTAACTACCCATAATCAGGGAGTATCGCTTTTTAATAATTGGTTCAGATACTTATTTTATTTAGCATAAATAATAATTGTCTCAACCAACAATGCTTCTGAATGAAGTTGTTGGCAATTTATCAACATACTCATGTACAAAAACTAACCTTTTGCACAGAATATTACAGCATACATAGTAGCCTTGGGAAAACTTCGTATTAACAGTGGCAATACCAAGTTAGGTGTGAAAGTGATAAAAAACATGAACTGGGCAATATTTTCTTGTTACACGTCAAATGTTCATACCGAAATCTCCAGTGTATTAGATATAAGCTTCTTGGTTGTTACTGATACATCTAGTGATAGCTTTGTGTCACTTAGCACGAATTCTGACAGTGAAGGTAGTTATTTTAGCACAAGCTTTGTCCCTCTTAATGATGCACTTTCCAATGTATTCTCTGATAGCCCAAACACTTTCAATGTAGTACATATTAACGCGCAAAGCATCCCGGCTCACTATTCAGACATGCTTATATCGTTCGAGTCAAGTAACATCCATGCAATCCTAATTTCTGAATCCTGGTTTAAGCCTTGCTTACCCTCGTCCTCCTATTCTCTCCCAGGCTATCATCTTATTCGCAACGACCGCACTGGTAAAACTGGTGGGGGCGTTGCGATTTACCTTCGATCCCACATTCCCTATTCTGTTATATCTCAATCACCCCAGCCTCCTCCTTCCGATGCTACAGAACACCTTATCCTTGAAATCATCCTGTCCCATTGTAAAGTACTCCTTGGCGTTTTCTATAGTCCCTCCTTATTAATTGATTATTTTTCCTCTTTAGATTCGATATTCGATAAATTAATTCCTTCTTACAAGCATTGCATATTTATGGGAGACTTTAATACATGCCTCCTTAAGAAGGATAGCCGTTCTCGTAGATTGTTGTCTATTGTGGACTCGCACAACCTTAGCTTCCTTCCTCTCAACTCCACACATCATGTCCCGAACTGCGTTCCGTCGCTCCTCGACCTTATAATTACATCCTGCCCTGATCTGGTGTATCAACACGGACAGCTCCCTGCTGACGCGTTTTCACATCACGATCTCCTGTACCTGTCCTGTAATATCCGTCCTCCTAAAGAAAAACCTAAATTCATCCTTCGTCGAAATTTCAACGCTGTTGATATAGATGCACTCCAACGTGATGCCCGTAATATTGATTGGTCTCCGCTCTTATCTTCCGCTTGTGTAAATGAAAAAGTGGCCTTTTTTAACAACTGTTTGTCGAATCTCTACGATGTACACGCTCCACTTCGGCGGATTAAAGTAAAACATTTACCTGCTCCATGGCTTTCTGAGGATTTAAAATGTCTTCTCAAAGCTAAGGCTAGAGCCAAGAGCAAGTTTAAGCGGACAAAGTCTGACGAGAGTCGTGAAAGGTACCACAAGATAAGGAATCGTTGTAATACATGTTGTAGAGACGCACAAAGACGATACTTCCATGCTTCTGTAGAGAGTGGTGATCCTCCCATAATATGGAAATTTCTGAAAACGTTGGGGATAGGTAAACAGCGTAATATATCCAACACTGCTTCTTTAAATCTTGAACTACTGAATCAGCATTTTTCGAATACCCCATCCGTTCTTAATATCTTAAATAAGCAACTTACATTAAAATCGGTTTCAGAAACACCTGCACCAAACTATCCACCTTTTGTGTTTAAATGTTTTAGCGAGAATGATGTTAGGCGGGGTGTATTATCCATTGCATCGAATGCTGTTGGCAGCGATTGTATTGGCCGTAAAATGATTCTACCCATCCTAGATCTCATAATCCCGGTTATAACTCACATCCTTAACCATTCCCTATCCACTAGTACTTTTCCTAAGTCCTGGAAAGACTCCCATCTTATCCCTTTACCTAAGAAAATAAATCCATCTTCCTTTTCCGATTATCGTCCTATTTCTATCCTGCCTTTCCTATCTAAAATCCTTGAAAAGTTAGTATATGAACAACTGCATAGATTCTTAAACCTACACGATCTCCTTAATCCCTTCCAGTCCGGTTTCCGATCCGGTCATAGTACGGCCACTGCACTTGTTAAAATAACCGATGATATTCGTCATGGAATGGATAATAAAAAGCTCACGGTTCTAACATTATTGGACTTCAGCAATGCATTTAACACTGTCGACTTTGATATACTGCTGAGCATATTAAGTTCTTTAAATATATCGGCTTCAGTAAATGACTGGTTCTACAGTTACTTACATGGGCGTCGTCAGCGTATACGTATAGACGAGGTTGAGTCGTCATGGTGTGATGTTGGTGCTGGTGTCCCGCAAGGCGGAGTCCTGTCTCCGTTGTTATTTTCAATATTTATTAACACTATCTCAAACAGGTTAACGTGCGACTACCACATGTATGCCGACGATCTCCAAATCTATACACAATCTGCCCTTGATGATTTACCCCAGGCAATCGTTTCGGTCAACAAGGACTTGAGCAGCATTGTAACTTGGAGTTCGGATTACGGTCTTCAAGTAAATCCCTTAAAAACTCAAGTTATCATTGTTGGCAGCCCTTCCTTGATTGCAAGGGTTAACTGGGTGAATCTCCCTCCTATTTTAGTCGACGGCACACCTATTCCTTATAGTGAAGCTGTAAGGAACCTTGGAGTGTACTTAGACAACACTCTCTCGTGGAGCTGTCATATTAAGGAGGTATGTAAGAAAGTCTACGCAACTGCTGGTTCACTCCGTCGTTTTCAAAATTTTCTTCCCATCCCTACCAAAATTCTGCTAGCACAATCCCTCCTTTTACCCATACTTGACTACGCCGATGTAAGTTATGTTGATATTTCCGTAGACCAATTAAACAAGCTCGAACGTCTCCAAAATCTTTGTATCCGCTTCATATTTGGTCTGCGGAAATATGACCACGTCTCTGAGTTTCGTTCTCAGCTCAAGTGGCTACCCATTCGATTTCGCCGGGATGCTCATGTGCTGCAACTACTATATCAAGTTTTGTTTAACCCCAAAACACCAAAATATCTCAAGGAAAATTTTGTGTTCAGAGGAGAAAACGGGAACTCTGTCCGCTCATCGGAAATGCTCCGGTTAAGAATGCCAGCTCATCATACAGGCTTTCTGGGTAACTCCTTCACTGTTCGTGCGATTAAATTATGGAATGCACTGCCGGAACCAATCAAGAAGGCGCAATCTTTGAATATTTTTAAAAATATGGTTCGTGATCATTATTTTTCTCAGTTACCCTAGTGTATATATTATGTGTAATATATTATATATTTTATTAGTATATATATTAACTATATTATTTTTATCTCTTCTCATATGCATGTAATCTATTTGTGTGTATGTATATTATTTAATCTCTTAATTTTTGTGGCTTGTATATTATGGTGTTTTTATTTTATATCATTTTTTATAACTCTTCTTCTTTTTATTTTTGTTCATATATTTATTTATGCTCTGCCCTACTCCTATCCTTTATTTAATTTCTCTCTGTACAACCGGTTGTCTGGAAGAAATCGCTATTTAGCGATAAGGCCGCCGTTTGTTACAATGTATCCTAGATTAAGTCTCAATTTGTAATTTTTAAGAGCAATAAAGTATTAATAAATAAATAAATAAATAAATAAATTATTTTTAAGATACAGTAATTGCGATTATAATACGCATTTAAAAGTTTAAAATTTTAAAGACGATAATGATTAGAGTAAAATATTAAAAAGAAGATAAACATTCAGTCAAGAAGAAATTGAGATCGTGTCCGATTTGAGCCAGAGACCGCTAATTGATGATATCATATTTCGATTTCTTTATATAGCTTGCCAATGAACATGAGAGTAGAGCACCAACGAGGGGCAAAACGGACGTTCCGATGGCAATGCCTATCAGTATGTTCATGTTCCTTCTTAGGTAATCACTTATGACTTCGTAGCAACCCTGAAAAAAAACAATCATTTAGTACCACTTTAGTATGTACCTAGTATACTTATGTATTGTTTGCGTTTAAATGTTTCAAATAAATTGATGCACATATATATTCAATGTTTATATAATTATATATTATGTATATATTTTTTCCAAAATAAATTAGGTAGTTATGATATTGATTTTCAATCTGTGAAAGTCCATTCAAAATTAGTTCAGCCGGTTTGAAGATTCGGGAAGTCAAAGTAACCTTATTAGATTTTTCATATTACTCTGAGCATTAATCTTATAATAGGTATATAGATTATATAGCTATTATATTATTGATGAATAAGTTTCCAAACTACAAACGAGACCGTTTACAAAATGGCGAATTGTATAATTTGTCTACAACATAAATACACTTTGTATTTGTCTACAACATAAATACGCTGTAATACCGTTTGGTAGACGTCGTTGTAATTGGCGGTAACACAGTGATTCGTGTCGAGGCAACAAGACGTCGGGATCACGCGCTGCGGAGACATCACCATCCAGTCCGTGTAGTTGGATACCCCGCAGCAGTGTAACTAGAACAATTTTAAAAACAGAACATTCAGTATGAATAAAAAAATCTTTATGGATTAAAAATAAATAAAAACACCTGTTAAACACATTTAAATTCCTTGGAGAAGGTATTTAAAAAAAAGGATCGGTACCATTTATTTACATTTCTAAGTATTTATTCTTTAATTAATATAACTGAAAATAACAGAAAATAAGTATATTATAAACTTATATAGAAAATAACATAGAGGCACATATTGTGTACCTACAAAAATGCGGCCCTATTAGCTCAGACAAAAGAAATCTCTTCCAGGCAATTCTAGACGCTACCATTCTTATAGGTATAGCTTTCTTACCTTAGGTAAATATTCAAAAACGTACCTTACTTTAATAGAAGTCGAGATATTTTTAGTTTGTGAATTATAACTTAAATTATTATCAAATTTTAATAACGAATCCGTAACAGAAGAAATAAATATTTCAACGGTTTTAAGTACTAGTTAATAAATAAAAGCTTATAAGTAACAATGCATAATTAAAAAAAATATCCGCATTCATAATGATAAGAATTTAGATAGTACGGTCGTTACAACTTACACTACGTTTTCTATTCAGTGAAAACAAATAGCGAGACATAACGTATCGCACTTTCGCGATTGTTTTGTATTGAATATAGATATCGCTACGTATTATTACAGATTACTTAATAACTCGATTGTGTTAAGAGAACTGCCAGCTGTTTTAAATAGTTATAGCTGATGTACTCAGTCGAAATGCAGGCAATATAAAATATCCACCATCAAATTCAAATTGCTAGTTTAAAATATTACCTATATTTTTACCGTAGTTCTATTGTAATAAAAAAATATTTATACTTTTGACTGGAAAAATGTGGTTAAACTACAAAAACAATTAATAAAAAAATTGAAAAATTTGAAAAAAAGCTTGTGGGTAAGTACACTTACCGTAGTTTGGGCAAAGTCGAAATTAGCCTTTTCTCTATCATAATTTTTCACTGACTGTGTCAGGCCATCGTGCAAACCCTTCGAAAATGTACCTTTATAGCACACTACCGACGCACAAACGCCGAGTTCCATCATGAAGATACAAACTAAGAAACCACCGTACTGTAAAATAAATTGTTCAATCTTCTATAATTTGAAAACAAATACCTACAGATTGAATATTAAGCTTTCAATGTGGGACGCCGCTCAATCGCTCTTGAGACAAATAACTTTCCCAGACGCAAGTGATTATTCTTAAAAAAAGATACTTATCTACTTATTATTAGATATATTTGCATAAGCTCTAACTATAGAATAAGTTAAATCTTACAATGTACAGTAAGACAGGCTGGCCTTTAATAATGCAGGAGAACGCCACAGAGCTGATGATGACTATGAGGCCAGAGATTCCGATTATCACATGAGGAGCCGTGCCGGAGAAATCTGGCGATAATTCCATATACTTATACAGGTCAAACTCCGCCCAAAGACCCACGACCAGTATAAGTAAGCCCGTAAGCTGCGAATGAGAACTTTTTAGAGAAGTAAAGATTGACAAAATTATGTTAAAATGACTGAAAAAAAATTAACAACATTTTTATACATAAATAGAATTAAAACTTACCCAAAATATTAAATTAAAAATAAATAGAAAAGATTTTAAGCAGGCAATGATAGCCACGTTTTTAAATTGATTGCCCATTGTCACACTATTTACATTATAGGAATTATAATTCTATTTCTTTTCTTAACCATATGTTTCAAAACAAAGGATTGGTTAAGCTTTGGGTGCTGACTGTTTAGTGTTTGCAATCCGGCTTGAGGCTTTCAGAAATGCGCGCGCTGTTAACTAACGCATGCGCGGTTTATATAGGAATTAGGAACCATTAATTTGTTGTTGTTAATTGTTATTGTGAATAATTATAACATATTATTATGATATTTTTTAATCTTTTATAGTTGTGTTGATCATCTACAACAGAATTTTCAAATAATATTTATTTTATATTGAAACAGTTCATTATAGTTAGTATGTTTGACGCGTTTGACCCACATTCATGCTTATTTTCTTCCCGATTCCCGAAAGACGTCCATGCTCATCGTGAAAATAAAGAAAATGTAGTCGGAAAATTTATCAGTTCATCATATTTATTTATGTTTAAATATCGTGTAAAATATAATTGATAATTCTATTATTACCTATTCCGTGTTTTATCAATATTCAGATTAGACTCCATTAACTACTTTATATATTTTTAAGAAGATACCTATTTATTTAATCCAAATTCGCACAGAAAATCATATAAATAGTGTGGGTATCGAAAAAAAAACATGAATTTTTATTTTTAATTATTGTAGGTAATCCAGTTATCAATATTTGTACAATAACGAGCATCGATTATCGAATGTTAACAAGAATTTTGTAACGGAATGTGTAATTTTAATCTTCTAAAAAAAAAAAAATAACTAAAAATTAAAACAGAACACCTACATAGTATGTGGTATAGGTACCTACTTTGGTATAACCAATTTCAGCACGTCCACCGGCATGTAACTGCACAAAGCATGCAGTCATGTAAAGTCCTACCATGTGAAGGTTGTATTCTTTATTTTGTTACCTAGTTACTTGTTAGTCTATCAGACGCCGCGGTGGAGCTATAGCGCGCGCTCACCTCTGTATAAAACGCTCTACATTCATAAAAATTATTTAAATTTTACTTTGTTTAATAAATAAATTTTCTCTTCAAATTTTTCACATTAATGTAATTTTTTAAATATTTTTTAAGCATAATAATTATAATAGGTAGTAATTACCATGGCCTGGCGTTTATTTTTATTAACGTTTGGATTAATTTTACAAGCCTCTTTTGTGTCTCCTATTGCTGAAATTGTTGCGGATGATGGTAAGGTCATTTTCCTATTATGTCCATAATTACATTTATTATGTATTATTTTTAAAGTAATAAAGCTAATATTCTGTATGTATAGATAGTTTTTGTTCATCTTATTATGCACAGACAATTAGAATTTAGAATAGTGTTTATATTAACAAAATTTACTCAGGCGGTAATATGAAAAAAAGTCCTTTACTGAAAATATTGTTTACGTCCTTAGATTATAGACATGTAAAGTCCTGTGACATCATACAAAATACATGATTATTTAAATGTCACCAAATAATTGTATATTATTTTAGGTTCTCAATATATAAATTGATTGACCCATGTCGCACTTTTAATTAATGAGGCGCGATTAAATTGATGATTCCTAGATACATGCCGACTAACTAACATGAAATTTAAAAGTGCCAGTTTATTCGATGATTGATTCATTAATAATTATTGATAATTTGATAGTCGTTACTTACTGCAGCTTTATATGACTTATTTACTAGATATTATGTCGAAATAAATATTTCTTCCGAACTGGTTATTAAATATATACCTAAGCCACGCAAAGAAAAATATTAACATTAGATACAATTAACCGTTAATGCTTTTAAATATTATCAAAATACTTTACCAATTGTCTAAGTAAAATAATATAATTAATAACTTAATTTAAATTATTAATTAATATTTAGTACGTGTAGTCTATACGAAGTTTGAAGCTCTATTTACAGAGATGTCTTTGCGTTAAAGTTCCGGTTGTTACCATCAACAATTATATCACAGCTAGAGTGAACAATTTTCCAGGCGTAACGGGTGCAAAAGATGTCGTTAAGATGTTCAGGGTGTGGCAATATTTACTGTTTCCAAGATTATTACTTTGATAGATACTTACACTATACTTTATTCTAGTAATTTTATTAAGAAATTGTTAGGCATTGAGAAATGTTGGATTCAGTAGGTATGATTTATGTTTTAGTTAGTTCTGCAGAGTCTAGAAGCTTTTGTAGCAGTTTAAAAGTTAGATATAAACTTAGTTATTTTGTAAGAAAATAAGTAAGGTAGGTTGATTAAGGTATATTTAGGTAGAGTAGAGAATTAGAACTTTTAAAAAATTAAGTGTACCTAGGTATGCGTGTATCGCTGCCATAATAAACCGCTTAGATTCCTAACTTTGCATTTACGCAGACTATAAACTAACAAATATATTATTATCAAACGACAAGTTCAACGGAAAATCGGAAGAGTGAAACGATCGATGCAAAATTGGATAACGAGCATTTGAATAGCCGTTGCTTGATGTCGTGCCTAATATCCGATACAGTTCACCCACTTGCACGCTGATGGATTATGTTACCCGTGACCAGTTCTACTTACCGGGGTTTCACTGTCATCAGACATGAGATTAACCCACCGAGAGCTATCACGTATCTATACACTGCAGGTCAATTGTATGATTGATACGATTGGTGGCTACGCTTTCGCATAACACGGATTAAGCTGGATTATGTTAAATAATGTTAGATTGTCGTGTCGTCCTGCATTAATTATACCCGTAGATAGGATTTAAGTATACATCGGTTGGTCTGTTTATGCCTTATGGAGCCTATCTAAACAACATACTAGGTGATACTTTCCTCGCGTGTTCAGAAAATTTCTGAATCAAATCACACCTTCGTCAAGTGAAGATTGTTTGATATTCCACGAATATGATACTTACATAGTAGCAGGTACTTTTAAATATCTTTATTAAAAAAGTATAAATATACAATCGCATGCATAAAGTAGCAGTTACATACTTACTTAGTTACTTTACATTAGTAGATATAAGTACATACATAGTAGGTACTTAACAATTGACAACGACCAAACTTGACGTGGTTGTGCCGGCGACCCAGTTACGTGTATTTCTTGATTTTTTTTATAAAATGACTATCGTACGGTAAGGTCGACGGGTCCATAGTGTGCATGTCATTACGTCAATGGAACACTTCGCGGTTAGCATTATGCATGCGCTAACGGTCTTCCGAGTCGGCCCTGCGGCTACCGCGTCTTTGTAGAGACAATTCGCCTTATCTAACTACTTACTGCTTGTAAGGTGTATAGTGAGAGATTTGTAATGTCTTATGTCGCTTTACTTTTTGTATTCGTTGTTATTTATTTAATGGGTCACACGTGAAACTTAGCTTTCACTTAACGTGTTTGACTAGACGTCGTTTTAATTAGCTGATAATTACATATTAGACATAGTTCGCAATAGATCATAATTAATGTGATAAGCACAGCCGGTAAATGTCTCACTATTTGCCGGAGCTTTTGATGACAAAAGTATATTGGCTCTAAAAAAATAATGTTCCAATCTCCTTAAGAGAGATTTAATTTATTGCAATTATTGAACGAAAATTGAATAATTGCTACTTAAAGTTCAAATGAATATTGAGGAGATCACAGAGGTTAATTATTGAAATGGAGCAAAATAGATAGATAGATAGATAGATAGATAGAAACATTTATTTAACTCCACAATACTTATATAATGTACACAATACAATTTAAATTAATAATGAAAACACAGATAACAAACAATTTCAAACAAATAAAAAACAAGTAAACAATTAAAATAACGATAGGTAACAATCTTATTAGTACAGAAAAAAAAAAAAAAAATAATAATAATAATAAAAATTAATGTGAGAAACAGTAAGTGGAGCCAAACCAGGTAGCCACTCAGTATATGTTGCAACACAGTTGCAACACTGATTTTCAGTGGCCCCTCTCTGTAGTGATTGGAGCGGCAGTACGTTCGCAAATATATTATATTATAATTAGAACATGTAAATAAAAAACACAAGATATACATACACATAAATAAATTTCAGATTTTTCAACAATAACAATACAATACATAATAATACAATAACAATACATAATAATCAGATAGAATGATAATATACCTACATAATATTAAATATGCTACGACCTAATGAAAAATACGCAACTAAGGCTGGATTTTGAACTCCTGTAAGAGATATTTTTTATATTTAATTTTAAAAGAGTTTAATGTGTTGGAGTTTAATATT
Organism: Colias croceus; assembly: GCF_905220415.1. NCBI lineage: Eukaryota > Metazoa > Arthropoda > Insecta > Lepidoptera > Pieridae > Colias > Colias croceus. The sequence goes on along the minus strand of NC_059539.1, from coordinate 8,667,929 downwards.
GGTGGTGGAAGATTGTTCCAACACTTAGTTGCGGAGTATTTGAAACTTCCCCTGAAGGCAATTGTGAAACTCCTCGGCATGGCAAGTTTATGAAATGAGGAACGGGTGTCATAGGCGCTGCCTTCCCCCATCCAGGTTAGTTTATCGTATAGATATTTCGGGGCTTTCGTTATAACCACTCCAAAAAGGAGTGACGCGAGGTGCAACCGCCTACGATATTCCATTTTAAGGCACCTAGCCTCTACCAGGTACGGAGTAATATGGGTCCTGGGAGGAATATCCCAACAAAAACGCGCACACGCGTTTTGAACACGCTGTATCGCATTCTTGCTACGGCATAATAACCTGGGACCATACATAACGTCGGCATAATTGAACTTGGAGAGTACCAGACTCTCACAGAGTCGGATTCGTACATCGACGTTTAGGTGTTGTCGAATGCGATACAGGAGCTTAAGTCGATAAAAACAATTAGCTATAGTTGTATTCACATATTTTTCGAAACGAAGGTTTTCATCGAAGATCACTCCTAAATTTCGAGCCTCATTTACGCGTTCTATAGAATTATTTTCAATGAAAATAATTGGGTTCTCACACTCAATCCTACGGACCATATTAGGAGTGCCTAAAACCATATATTTTGTTTTATCCTTATTAAGCACCAGTGAGTTCTCGCGAGACCAAGCTGATATACGATCTAGATCGCTGTTAAGTTTTGCGGTTGATGCAGCTGTCTGTGAGGGATCAAATGAAATATATAATTGAATGTCATCAGCATAGGCATGGTACTTACAGTGCTGTATACAATCAAAAATATCGGCACTGTAGAGAATATACAGCAATGGACCGAGTATAGATCCCTGAGGTACACCCCTGGTTACTGGTGTACACTGAGAAAATGAAACTGATCCGTCCTCCTTGTTCACGGCAACCGTTTGGCACCGTTTACCACTGAGGTAGCTACTGAACCACGCCACCGACTGCGAACTGAAACCATAAAATGTTAGCTTGGATAACAGCAATGGCACATTGAGAGTATCGAAAGCACGTGAGTAATCTAGCAACACCAACAACGTACCCTTGCCACTATCGTGCGCGCTCAAAATATTGTCCAGCACGTCAGTCAACGCCGTAGCCGTACTTCGGTTCTTACGAAAACCGGATTGTAATTCAGGCAATATATTATTGCCCTCAAGATACGCCATCAATTGCTTATGCACAACTTTTTCAAGCACCTTTGACAGACAGGGCAGAATGCTAATCGGGCGGAGGTCTTTATCAGCTAAGGGATTTTCTTTTTTGGGGATAGGTTTTACAAGTGCATGTTGCCATAATGCTGGAAAGGTACTGGATGATATAGAACTGTTAACAATGTCCGTTAGCACCGTTAAGGTCATAGACGTTGTTAGATGGAACATGTCTAGTGATATATCATCAACACCAATGGCTTGTGATTTTAACTCTTGTAAAGCTTTTAAAACAGTGTCCTGAGACACTGGCTTTAGATTAAAAGAAGCGTCACTATGACGATAATGTTGATATCTCGTAAGTGTTTGGGGGAGAACATGATCGTGTCCAGGTATGTCAAGAAAATGAGCACTTAATTTGTTTGGGTCGCGGAGATGCGTTGGAAGGATAGGGTCTGACCTCTGTTTGACATTAACCTGAGCCTTTATATGTTTCCATAACACTTGCGAGTTTTTAATATTAGCATTGATGAAAGTGTCAAAGTATACCGTTTTTTCGCGAAAGATAGCCGAATTTACATACTTTTTAAGTTCAGTGTAAAACGCTTTATGACAAGACTTTTTAGATCGTCGAAAAGCATCATGAGCCACATCCCGACGCCTCATCATCATTTTTATATTGTAGGTCAACCAAGGAGGATATTTATGTTTTATACAGATAGTCTTTTTGGGTGCATGGAGATCAAAAACATATAAAATAAGAGCAGTTAGAGCGGTCACTTTGTCATTGACATCATTCAAACCAGAAATAAACTCCCAATCTAAGGACCGTAGTGTTTTGTTGAAATCCTCCAAGTTGATATCTTTAATTGGCCTTGATGAGATCCACTTTGGTGTCGGCTTATCAATTTTGAAGTCAAAAGTGCATGAAACAAATGCGTGACCACTAAGGTCCTTGATATAGTCTATTTCAGTATTCAATACAGTGGCATTAGTACACACCAAATCAAGTAACGTTTCACTCGTATTCGTAAAATGCGTAGGATTAGAGATAATCTGCTTTAAGTTGGTAGCAATTAAGAAATCATTTAATTTTTGGTAATTAATGTGATTTACATCTAAAAAATTTACATTGAAATCTCCGACAAGAATAATATTATCACTCCATATGAATGAACCCACAGATTCCATTAAAGCTGCCAAAAATAGATCTATCGACATCCATGGCGGTCGATATGCCGTGCCGATGACAATAGTTACACGACGCACCACTACCTTAATCCACATCTGCTCAACCTCATAATTACTAGGGTGAGACAATGTACGTGCATTAATGCCATTCCTAATATAATATCCTACACCTCCACCACGGGAACGAACACTCGGAGGGCGTGGTACATGCCGGAGACAATACCCGGGGACACGAGGTGCACGACCGCTTTCTCCTTCCCGGAGCCAAGTCTCGTTAATGGCCAGCAGGTCCACACCGTGTCGGTCCATCGCGACTAGAAACTCATCATGCCGAGTACCAAGGGATCCAGGATTTAGCAAACCAATTTTAAGTTTATTTTTAAGACCAAACATCATTTACAATACAATAGCACAAAATACAAATAATATATAGGTAGGAGTAGTTTAAAGAGATAATTTGAATACGATGCTTTAAAAAGAAATAATATTAGAATTAATATGTTCAGTGGAACGACATGATAAGCTTGAAATATGTAATATAATATAATATAATTACATGTAGTATAGAATATAGATAATAATATGAATAAAATACATTTTAATACATTTACACAGCAATAAAATTTGTAAATATTTTGAATTCGTCTACCGCCCAATACGTGACAAAATAGCATAATAAAGAATAAAAAAGAAATAACTACTACTTCCACGTAATATCTACAACAATAACCGTGTCTTAAATATTTAATACTATAGATTGTCATTTTTTTGCCTACAAAAAATAAGAATCCATACATATTAACATACAATAGTAGACAGCACACAACTATTATGAAATGATTGTTGAAGTTATAAAAAATGATGATGACAATAGTAATTAATGAGTGAATAAGTTCATGATATTGATTACAGGCTAGTTCTAAACAACTTATTATTATAGTTAGCAACAAATTAATCTTTACCAAAAACACTATCTATATCCCCTATTGATTGTATATAACAAATTCTTGAATTAGAGTCTTTTCTAGCATATATTCGACCACCCCTAGTCCATATAAAACGCCAATCATGTCCCTTTTGTCGTGCTAAATAGAACAGATTGCGATTCGTACGAGTTAGATGTTCATTTATATAAAACCGGTTTGTTGTTGTGCCTATCCCAGTACCGGCCGTGTCCGCGCCGCGTCGCACGCGCGCCGCGCGTAGAAGCTCGTCTCGCAGATGCCGTCTAGATAAGCGAACGACAATCGCGCGTGGTTTTGAAGTGACGTTAGAACTCTGGATAGTGTTTTGATGACGACGTAGACCAACGCGTTTAGCAGATACTATATCATGTTCACTCAACTCGACCCCTATTTTTTGTGCCAGCGTAATCACTACATGTATAGGGTTTTCATTACTGGACTCAACTACACCTGTTACTTCCACATCGTTGAGTAGGTTTTCCTGCTCAGACTGATTCAAGCGGGCCTCAAGTTTCGCAATGGCATCGCTGCTGGCAGCCGAAGTACCTATGCTCACTGGAAGCCTGCATATCCTGACTTTCCAATCTCAACAGCCTAGCTTCGACATCCCCCAACCTCTTATTAAATTCATGGATAGCAGCTGTAAAACTCGTCATATCCAGCCGAAGACCAGATAATTCGGATCGCAGGAGTTTGATCTCATCTACGAGTGACGGTGATTGAAATTGTTCTGGTGAATTTTGTTTATTTTTCGCCTCGTCGCCAACGGGAAGGGATAGGTCGGTGATAACAGGTAGGTCATGTTTGTTCATACATTCCTTACACATCCATTTGGATATATTTCGAGAACCGGGACTAATATTCATGCATTGTTTGTGATAAATTGCACTGCACTTATTACATTTTGCGCCATCTATTGTCGCGCAAAATTTGCCACAAGCAGTACATTTTTTCGCCATATTACTTGAAATATGTTTCGATGAAAGTTATCGCTATTTTTAGATAGATGGCGGTTATTTTCAAGGGAATTTCACAATGCAATTTTTTGAAAATATACTATTGTTGGCTTCAATATAGAAATAAACTCAGTTTATTGATACTCAGAGTATTCGTACCAGTAGTTAAAAGTAGTGCTGAACAGGTTCAAACGAAATAATAAGCAACGTAAACGTCAAACTCAGCTGTTCAACAGCTGGTCACCTTGTTTTAAGTTTTTGCTTTTGTCACTGATCATAACACGAAACGAACACTTTTAACTATAACACTTATACTTATGATTGTTTTATAACGTTTGTTACTGTTAAAAAAGACTTCTATATATTTTTATAAAATTAAAGAAATATTAGAACGACTGTCACTTCAACCGCCACAAACGTCGTTTTTTCAAAGGCGATGGGCAGGCGAAGGCGATGGGTACACACATTGTTGGTCGAACGCACATGTAGGTACACACTACCCAGGTATAGATAAAGTATATTTTGACTAATTTATTTATATATAAGATATGCCACATAATTCAATTCATTTGATTTGGTAATCAGTTACATCATGGAAATTTATATATTATCTAAGCTCGACAACTTTCGTCTTAAGACCATTTTCCATAATGTTTCAGGATTCATCCTATTTGTGAGTACTACACTATTCTATTCTAGATATACATAAATAACGTAGAATAAACTGGAAGTAGGCTAACGAGGTGTGGAGTCCTGACTGGTGCAGGTCACCGACCGGACCTTCGCAACCGTTCAGGTCAAAACCGTGATTACCAGGAATACCATGTAGGTGCACGTTCATCGATATACCATCCATTTTGGATATTAATCGTCAAATGACGATAATCTTATATCGATGCACGATTCGTAACGGCTCTTTAACCTTATTCGAATTTGCTATTTTCGTTAAAATTATTCCAACCCACACTAAAACGCTTTCAAAGCTGCTGGAAGTGAAAGAGTCACCATTAACAGCCATTAATCCAATTTAGTTGAGTCAACTGTGTTCAAATATGCACAATATACCTACGCTGAGATGTAGGAGGTGGAATAAAGCAAAAAAGCTTTGCAATCTTGTTATTTAATGCTTATTTTTATTAAAATATAATGTTATGTCTTTCCATAATTTTCGGTTACCATCATAAAGAAGGTAGGTCTATATATTATTAAGCTACCTATGACTAATTATTAACTTCAAAATACTTAATCTATTTAACTTAGAAGTTACGACATGTGTACATAATTATTACTTGTTATATACCGTAACTATTCTCTAATTAACAGACTTATCTAATTTAAAAGCTTCGTTGTGAATCACAAAAGTTTCTTGAAATGTCTCGGCTTACTCTACATAAGTACTCACATGAATGTGGTCGATTTTCTGGCATACTTACCGAGTATTGAAGATCTTAATCCAATTACTTAAATTAAATAATTGCCAAATTAAATTAACTAATCTACGAACCGTGGTCCCATTTTCGCGTTCTAAATTGTAGCTCTTTTATAGTCCCGACAAAGAGACTTTTGTTACTAAAATCGAGTCGTTCGGAATACTTACAATAAATGTTTTGTCTGTACGTGGCTCCGACAGTGGGTCAATTTTTAATTGAATACGGCAAAACGGTGATTATACACGCACGGCCAACTTAACAATGCGATTTGGATTTACATAGTTTCTCTGCTTTTTTGAAGTATTCAAATTGTCATAAAGCTCTTAACTATCACACCGTTTTTTGTACTATTTAACGCTTCATGATACGCGCATTTGACTTTGAATTTTATAATTGGAAGTACTTAGATACTAGATACGAAGGCGCATCTTTAATTTTTTTGCACAATATCTTCTATATTGAACGTAAGTATATAGTTAAGACATTATAATTTATAATACTATATTAGGCTCAGCTTAGCAATTTATTATAATAGGTAAATGAACATAATATTATAGAAACAGTTTTGCAAGTACCAACCAATACCAACGCAACGTACAAATTTGAATTTCTTCTCACTATTTGTGACCTACCTACTTGACACAGGAATCCAATACAGTACTGAGTACACCATACACCAATCAATATTTTTGATTAGGTACCTACTAACCTACCTGATGGATAAATATCTAACAAACGCAGCAAACAGTGAAGTATCATAGTTGATAAAGGGTTATATTCCACAATAATATAAATTCAGATGGCCTCATATTGTGTGGACAGGAAGAGCAATGCGCGTAAAATCTTTTATTGTTTGCCGCACCGTTTCGCGTCAGTCACTCAACACAATCACATTACCGGCACATGCAGTTAATTTAAAACACATATCCTCTCCCTTTCCCCTCTTCCTCAGTCCGTTCGTTTATATATACCCGAATAAATATAAAAAAGTCAGAAACGAAAAGTTCAATGTTGTCTAATAAGGCGAATTTATTTATAGGGAATTAAGGATAATTATTGAAGATTTAATAGATAGGAGGACAAGGAAATTCCAAATACGATATTTAATAAATTTAAATTCTACTCAATTAAAGAAGTAAAGATAATTAATAATTATATATCATTCAAAATAAATGAAAAGAACATAGGATTAAGGAAATGGATGGATGGGAACATGGATTGTCTATTTACCTAGTGTTAAATGCTTCTGAATTCAAATTAATATTAGAATTAAGTAAACGACTTTTTTGCTTTCGTAAAGCACATCGTTATTACACTCGTACTTTATGTAGGATTCTGTGTTATGAAAAAATAAAAGCCGTACCTACATAAAAAAAAAAAACAAAGAGGTAGGTACTGCGCTCTATGATGTCATATCCAGATCTCTACCTATTATACAAAAGACATGAGTTAGACTCGTATAATTAAATAATTTTATTAGCTCGTCGACGGAGAATGAAGCCTATTGCCTATAGGTACATATAATAAATATTAAATAATATCTACCTATATATTATTCTCGCAGGATGGGACTTCTGTACCACCATGATGTGTGGACATTGTCACGCATCGCTACTGATGATTTTATTGTCCTTGAATTATAATGTTGAGTTACAGTAAATTGAGGCAAAAGTCAAAATAGTTAGGTATATAAAATTTAATTAATTGTCGAGGTATTTCACAAAGCATAGAAAACTTGTTAAAATCAATCGCGAAACTATGGCGCTACATTAAAATCTTAAACAACAAGTAGGTGTAATAAAAATAAAGTAAATTCAAATAAAATATGTCAATAAAATTTACGACCAATAGTTGCCATTAGAGAGTGATGTCTGCTTCGTCAAAGAGTCCACGTCTCATGAGGCTTGACCAACTCCAATTACTTCTAAACCTATAAACGTTTTGCGATTTTCCTAGGTACTTTCTATTCAGAATTTTCTTTGTTCTTTTTCCGCCCGATTTTCGCACGGTTAATAAATCCCAATTTCATTATTTTAAATATATTTTATTGAAGTAAGTAATTTTAGCATCCTACTGCATAGGCACTCAAATCACCCCTCTTTGTAGAGAAAATCGTTAAACCTGGGTGTAGCATGCAAATGCACAGATTATAGTCCTTTTCAACTAGGATGATTCCTGTGACACATCGATTATTGACACGTGTAGAGATTGCCTTTACTGAAATCGTATCAATTGTTTCCGATAATCGATAATATTTTATATGGAAATGAAATCGATTTGAATAAAGGACCAAAATCAGTTATTTCGGCATTTCGCCAACAATTAACTAAGGAATCTTAGCAAACAACAGCGACAAAAAGTGAACAATTACAATTAGTAATAATAACACAATACCACGTAAAGTATCAATATAAAAATGCAACTTGTATACAAAGCTGACGGACTCGTACAGACGATTGACGCGATTGACAAACGATCACAAGATAGGCGTCGATTATATGATTTTCCAACTCTATAATTTTTCAACGTTCGATTTCACGTACACGAATTGCGTAGGTAATATATTTTTGTGTTATTTTATTTTATTTTTCGTTATATTAAACTAAACAATACTGTTTTTGTTTTAGTAGCTTTTATGTTTAATTTTTATGTTTTTGATAATAATGCCGCCTTAAAATAAAAATATTATGCATTAAAATTATTTTTGCTTTTTATACATAGATAAAATACGTAATTCGGAACACAATGAAGTGTCACAGGAATCATCCTAGCTGAAAAGGACTTTAGTAAATATTTACTTTGTAATATTGTATTTAGAATACTTGTGTAGATATTTACCTAATATATTTCGTACCAGGAAGATTAATTTTATTATTCATATCAACAGTTTTGTTTGTTTATGATGTCATATCCGTTTTATTACATCCTAAGCAATATACATAATTATTATTAACCATAACCACTATAAAAAAAAGCTTCCGCCGACGCTTATTTTAATAACAAATAACTACCTATACGTATATAATATAGGCTATTTATTTTTGTTTTTTTTTCTTATCAAGACAGGTTATACGTAACAAAGAGTGTTTTTAAAATAAATAAGCTCCTGAGTATATCTATTTTAATTGCTTGTTAGGAAAACCATTCATAAGACGTTAGTCAATAAATAATAATTGTAAATATACGGTGTAGTTGTTGAAAGCTTTTGTGATACGAGGTACCCATATGCAATTTATTGCTGACTATAATTCAAAATCTCATTCCAGTAACAGTAATGGAACAAAACTGTAAAATAATAGCGATGTTTGTATTCCACCGTGCTGCAGAGATAAGCTTCTCGTTACTCCTAACAGCACATTTATATTATCTTCCAATTCCGTAATAGAGGGCTTAGCGGGCGCCTGTGGCAATTTACTTGGAAACCGCCATTTAGTTGCTCTACTTTTCTACTATCGATTTGATTCAGGTCCTGTAAATTACTAAACCTCTAGGTATTTACCCGAGTGACAAATACATAGAATTCTGGTATTAAATATCCGATATTATCAAAAATAACACTATTCCAGCAACAACTGTGTAATAGAGTACATAATTCTAGTACCTATCTAATTGGATTAGGTACCTATATATAGAATAGGTAAATCACAACCTATTACTAATAAAGTCTTAAATTACTTTAATTGGGTGGGTACAATATACAATTACAATAAATAACAAATCGACACTGCGTCGGCTTTCTCATGACAGCGTGAATATTTTTCATCCGCTCGGAGGCATAATATCCCATTACTCGATGAAAGGATACCCGGCCATTAAAGGGACGGACCAGTGAGCAAGTCATTGGGTTAATGGTACACTTGGAGCGGTCAATTGTAAATCTTTCAAGCATCTTGACCTTGTAGAATCTTATTAGATGGATACTAAAAAAACAGTATTGAGTTATTCAACATAATTGATAGGATTGATTGTATTGTACGTAGGATTGATTGTATCGTACCTATACGTACAGTATAATATGTCGAGGGAGAAAATGTTGAATAGACCTATACCTTACTTTTTTTTTGTGTATTATTTACAGAAGTACTTCACCTAATTGGCGAGCCAGATTTTCGTGATGTTAGATTGAGGTGGGAATACGGGGATGCTGAGGAGGACCCAAAAAAATTGTTGGCGTTCCAAGTCCATTACTGTGAACTGCAAGCTTGGGGTCAATATCGGTGTAGAACTAAGGTATGTAGCTATAAAACAAAAAATTGTTATCGGCTTTATACCTACCTATATACTTTTCATTATATAATACGGTACCACCGCCATGCAAATAAGCCATAAAGTATAGAATGGAACGGAATATAATAGAGTTGGTCAGGGTATCGAACCATAACATTAACGTGACGACTGACCTGCAGTTCCGTTTGCAAATGCTAGCCATTTATTTTAAATTATTACACAGTCACGTGATAAATTTTGAGCGATATACTTCGATCAAGTGACTCGATCGCGATCGTAAAGCTAGTTATGTTTATCCAATCACTATTTAATATTACCTAGTAGGAATTTACTTTAATTTGATTTAGGATTATGTACCATTAACTTATTCATTAAAACCTTTACTAATTACTTCTGACGCCCTATATTAACAAAATAAAATTAAGTATTTAGATGTGGTTAAGAAACAGACAGAAAAATCATTCGTCAATTTCTAAAATAATTTAAATGTAATTTAAGGTAATCGAAAGTTTTGAAGAGGATAAAAAAGGGAGAGTGATTGAACCTACAACAACGCTGAAACCAAATGTGACAGGGCGTCGTGGACGAGTTTATACAACTTACATCACCGGTCTGAGGATGGCCACTACCTACTCCTTCGAAGTGCGTCCTGTAAGAAGAGACGCGAGAGAATTAGCTGATCCACAATCCATTGGCTCTAAGATTATAATTGTACCTACAAAAGGATGTATGTATATTATTCGTTTAAATGATAACTATAAATTTTTAAGTGTTCAAATTTTATTAACCGTTAGCCGTTAGATAGTACGACAATCGGTACCACAGATCGGTACAGTAGAAAAAATAATAATATTCAAATTCTACCTATAAACCATCGAACTACATTTTTTTAATAAAAATAAGATAGCTTATTAAACCCATATCTTTAGTTTGCTGATTTTTTTTATAATCCGTAAAAGTTTATACATTTTAAACAATCTTCATTCAAGCTCTTTCTTAATCTAAATCAATACAATATTGCCCAACGTAAAACAAGTTTTAAAAGGACTTTAGTTATGTACTTTCTCTTTCATAAATTAGCTCCGCTTACACAATTTTATATTCATCTTCGGAAGTCAAATAGAAAGTTCGCACGCGTACACTTTCTATTAAATAAAAACATTTCAAAGGATAACTGATAGGAATCGCTAATAAATTAGGCATGTGATATATCGATATGAAGCCATTATAAGCCTTTATAGACAGTTTTGGGACAGTTTCAGCTCGGGCAACTCAATGTTTGCCGCATGCAAGTGAGGTGGAAGTGTCCACTGGCCCATATTTTGGGGGGCGAGTAGCGGTAGAGGCAGCGGACGGCGGTCCCGAGAGGTGCTCCATACAAGGCAACCCGAACAGCGCGCAAGACGCATACATACTCCGGATACATCACGACGAATGCGGCTCTGACGTCAATGAAACTACTGTCGCCACTTACGTGATAGTGCAGGAGAATTTACCTATTTTAACGCACAGTACCAGAAGGTAATCAAAATGCTAAACTCAAGTACATTCCAATGTTGATGAAGATGCTGTGTTTACGACTTTACAATAAGACGTGGATTAGATTTAACACTCAATTAAATGCCTACCTACTATTAATTTATCACAATTTATGTAAAATCAATGACGCTTTTAGTAGTAGCTAGCTAGGTACCAGTTATTATCTGTGGTAGTAGGTACCTAATATTATAGAAGCGATCTACTAATAGGAAATACACAATTATGAATATACTAAGATTATTATTTCAAATTTTATAAAACTGAAAATAAGTTTGTAATAGTAGATATGTACTTAGTCGTAATTATATACATTACCTAATTCAATTTTGTTTTAATAAATTTTCCTTCTTACAGATTTCTCGTTCTTTGTACATACAAACCGGAAACACTGACTGTCAGAGCTGGAATTAATTTACCGAAATCAAGCCCTGGTGATGTCCTACTGGAAACTAGACCACGCGGTTCAGTTGAACCTTACAATGATATGGATGACAATAACTTACAACCAGCGCGACTTGAAGCACGAAGAGAAGAATCTCCGCAAAGTTCGTATCATTTTATGTATTAAACTAGCTGCTCCGCGCGGTTTCACCCCCGTGGCTCCACTCCTGTTGGTCGTAGAGTGATGATATATACCCTATAACCTACCACGATAAATGAAATTCAAATCGGACCAGTAGTTCCCGAGATTAGCGCGTTCAAACAAACAAACTCTTCAGCTTTATAATATTACTAGCTTTCCGCCCGCGGCTTCGCCCGCGTTTTCTAAGAAAAACCCGCTTAGTTCCCGTTCCCGAGGGATTTCCGGGATAAAACCTATCCTATCTCTCAAGTTGGATCAAACTGCACATGGTGTGCGAATTTTATTATAATCGGTTTAGTGGTTTAGGAGTCCATTGAGGACAAACATTGTGACACGAGATTTATATATATTAAGATTTCCGGGATAAAACCTATCCTATCTCTCAAGTTGGATCAAACTGCACATGGTGTGCGAATTTTATTATAATCGGGAGTCCATTGAGGACAAACATTGTGACACGAGATTTATATATATTAAGATGTATTAAATTATTATTAACTATTAAATGCGGGAAAGTTTGTAAACATTGATGACTGCATTAGCGCGTAGTTTACTTTCTATATCAGCTGTGTACCTACTAATCTAGCTTCTGCGAAGTAGTCTAGTCGTATTTATAAATTATTAATATTAATTTATGTAGGTATTCACAGAATATTATAAAATATGTATAAGTATGCAACAAATTTTTACTTTCTTTGTTGCATTTCACGGTTTTCAAAAGGTACTGTTAAAATAAAATTTATTAAGTATATTTTATATTTTCTAGGTATGTTCGGTGAAGTAACACTGGTTATGTTCCTGGTAGTTACTGCATTTGGCGGGATTGGTCTTCTTGTATGGAAAATGGTCCCTCACGCTGAAAGGGACAACATATCTATTGGAACAGCGTCATCTCTTTCTCGCAGCAGTATTTTCAGTAGGCGCAACAGAGACATGTTCTCGGATAGAAGCTCCGTCTATTCAATAACTTTGTCCGAAAAAGACGAGGACACTACTAAAAAAAGCAATGATTGCGACAATACTTCCGAAGCGTAGTTAGGCTATATAAATTAGGTGTTATTCGTGTCAATAAAAGATGAATTTATTTTATCTCAATTATTTTTAAGTTTTATCTTTATTTACATGGATAACACCAAAGTAAACATTTAATTGTGATCTATTTAATTATATTTTATCACCCATGATTATGACTGCTTAATATAAATGTAAATATTAGTTATATGTAAGTTATTCATTTAAATCAGTACCTATGTTGTTAATAAATACGTTGAGCGTCTGTTTAACCAAGGTTTAACCGGCTTGGCCAGTGCAGGATGAAATAATATAATTTATTTTTTGATTTCCAGAAAGTTGAGAATTTGTGATACATCTATGTGATATCACAGACTAATAATAATATACTACGTATACAAGTGATATTAAAATACCTATCTTTTTAACTTTCTTTTTCACGCCTTAGGTTGTGGCTTCGACTAAGATCATATTGTAAGTTTCAAAAACATATTTAAATAAATTATATTTTTATTTTTTATGTAGTTACTTACGTCAAAAAATATACGTTATAAGAAAAGTGATGAATTTTCTCGAAATCAAAAAGAAGCAGGACTATTAGAATACATATTAAAAATAATAAATAAAATACAGATGTGCACAAAGGAGTGTTAATAAAAATTATAAATACTTACAATTGTTTTATTTGAATTTTATATCTTTTGAGTCATTTGAAATACAAAATTGCTTTTCCATAGGAACTGCAGAGAACAAAAATTCTTTAACAATATCATTCAGTTCTTCAAGTGATATTTGAGCATGAAGTCTTACAATATCATCCTCATTTTCGTCTTTATATAGTTTCAATAAAGTTTTGTATATAGGTAATAAATTTTCTTTGAGTTCAATTAATGTTTCTCTTCCCAGACCTTTGATCAAACTAGAAATTACCATTACAGCAGCTCTTCGACATTCAATGGCTTTATCAGTTTCGATAATACTCCAAATGCATAGAAGAATCTAAAAAAAAAGGATAACTATGCTAAGAGATCTACAAATAGATAGTAGTTACTCTACTTAAATTTATAAAACATAACAGGATTGAAATAATAAAAAAGAATGCAAAATTAAGTTTAATTGTTTTCGTAAATATGTATATAAAAGACATTTACTCGATGAATATAAATAAATTGTAATTATAGAAAATTTTGTAATTTTTTTTATTGATAATATAGTCAGAAACTACAAAAGATTCTGAAAATTTAACTATATCTTGACAAAAATAACTTACTTCATAGATAATAGTGCCAACTCTATAATGTAGTACCAGAGCTATTTCAGCTAAGTTAGATAATGCTGAAGTTCTTATTAATGGATCTTCATCTCTGCATCCACACAGGAAGGTGTTAAGAAGTTCTGTTTTATGAACAATTGCCATTTCACCTGGAAATAAAATAATGTAGAAACTTAAAAATATGAAAAATTTAACTATACATATATTAACAGTAGAACCCAGCAAGTCATAAAAAAGAGAGGGTGAGCACGGTTGTCAGAAGTGAAACTTCTTTGGCAAGATTCAAAGATACCAAAATCGTCGCCTTTTACATGACGTCACGGTATTACCATGACGCGATCTTAAAATTTTACTCCCAACGCGTCTAAAGAAGTTTCACTTCAAAAACGTATTAATGGCATTCATATAACAATTATATGTAATCACATTTTTAATTTTTAATAAAAAACTTACCAAGCCTTCTAGTCACTTTAACAACAATGTCACCAATTTTCATTCTCAACTCAGCAATTTTGTATTGATCTTCTTGAGTTTCAATAACCTTTTTAGAAGAGATTTGTAGAAACTCTTTACACAGTAAACTTAACACATCTTCTGTAAAATGAGTAGCGAGAGATGCAATTCCATTCACTGCTGCCAAATATACGTAAGAATCCGAATCCTTGAGTTGTTCCTGTTAACATTAAGAATTCTTTGTTATATTATTTTATGAGAATTACAAGAATGTATTTAATGTTGAAGAAATAGGGAAATAGTCAGTACTTAATTGTTGTAAACGAGTCCAAAATCGTGTCTCTACGCGACGCGAATACTGAGTACGTGCAATCTATTGGAATATGTATAAATTTTCTACTAGCGTAATTTTATTAATTTAATAAAATGAATTAAACTGCGTTTCGTTTAATCGAAAAAAATATAGGTATTCTGTTAAAATTATTGTGAAAAATTATTTATTACCTGGAGTAAGCAAAAAACGTAATGCCGTTTTGATATAGTTTCCGGGTCTGCAGCTTCAATAAGCTTTGTGAGTTCCATTATCCCATGTGCTCTAACAGGCAGGAGGCTATCCAACACATTTGATAAAGCCTTTCCATATGGTGTTTCAGATTTTCGTGGGTACTCACATTTTATTTGTGATAATATCTCCTTACATAAAATTCTACTATGATCACTGCTTTTAGATATTCTTTCAAGTGTGGGTAACATATCTGTTAGTTGGGTTTTAACATTATCATTTTTGCTACCTGACAATACAGAGTTGAGCAAAACTAGTGCTATTGTCACACATTCATCATTTTCTTTACTCTCAAGAGATAATAACTTTTCAATAAAGTTTATTGTAATCGAAGGATTTGATTTTATAACATTTATGGCTTTGGGTGTTGCAGATATTTCAGAAAGAATTAAAATTATATTAGCATATTTTTCATCATCATTACTGAGGATAATTGGCTCATCCTCTAGAGTTAATAATTTTTCCCTATCACTTTTGTTTTTCCTTTTAGTATTTACATCAAGGAATAATTGCAAAAAGCACTCAAATATATTTTCTGTGAGTTTAATGTTTGTACTATTTTGAAACAAATTAACTAACAGTAGGGATATTTCTTCAATGTTGTGATTCAATGGAGTCGAAACACATTTTAGTATAAGGCCTGAATTGTATTCTTCAGCAAGAACACCAACTTGTCCTGAATACAAATTATTGCTAAACAATTTGTTTATTGTATCCCTAATTGATACAGTATCTCCCAATTCTAAAATCTTCAAAATTATATCATTCAATTTATTTTGCAATCCACTATTAGAACATTTTATTGATAGCATAAATAGTATGAATAAGTTAGTAACTAAAATTTCATAAGGTAGATCTAGTTTGGTGATAAAAGTACAAGTATGTAATATTGAAATTTTATGTTCTACTTCTTGTGTAGTAAATATTATTGTCCCTGGATTGTCATTTTGTGCTATTAATGAGTCATATTTAAATGGTTGAAGTGTGTCTTGTAGAAGATTTTTTACGATCTGTGAATCAGAATATTTAGTTGACAAACTCAATAGACAACATACAGCAGTTGTCAAATAATGTGTATTATTTAGATTGAGTATTTGCCTCAGTTGATTGCATATAATATTCAAGTATTCATGTTCTGTTACATCACCATGCTTGTTGCAAACAATTTTACAGATCATATCAATTTTCTTCCAGTCCACACCAACATCTATTTCATGGCTTTCTATGAAGCATCGGATGAGGCTCAGTAATCCACCTGGAGCTTTTAACCTTCGGCTCATTTCCTTTGCAATCACTCTCTTGACAAAAGCAGGAGGTTCAATTTCTTTAACATTCTGTAGCACTAATAACTCTTTCATAAGAATAGGTTGGAAGCAGTTATTAACTAAATGTTCATATATGGATATAAACTTCTGCCTATCTGTATTAAGCTTAATAAATTTATCTTCAGTCATAGTAAAGTTTTTGTACACACCTGGCTTCTTTAAAGGTGCAAATGCCAGTTGAATTAAAGCTGCTAAATAGTCCGATAAGTGAAACGTTAATATTATATTTTTTAGTACTGGTATTGTATAACTTCTGTGAAGAAATTCAGTACATTCGACTAGTACCTCATATTTTTGATCGTCATTCAATTCAACTTTAGGTATAGATTTCCCCGTCATACACCTTTTCGATAAACTCAGGCCAAGTCCAGGTATTAAGCAATTGGAAATACCAAATGAGGTTATAATTTGAAAGCAAGTTCGTAGAGTCTTTTGATTCTTAACACTTATTAAAATACTTTCATTTCCTTTAATTATAGTAGCCATATTATCAACATCTTTGATAAGTTTATAAAGAAACCTTTTTAATAAATTAACAATATCCTCATCCAAACTATGATTCTCAGTAATGTTAATTTTTTTACTTATTAGAGCGATGAGAAATTCTCTTTCATATTCTAAAAATAATGATTGACTGTTAATATTCACACCGATATTCGAAAATAGGTATTTCTTTAGAAATTTGCGGCACGAATTAAGGGGGGGTAGGGGAGGGAAAGGGAGGGGGGAGGTAAGGGGAGACCCCCTGTGAAGTGGGGGGGTGCGGAAACCCCCCCTTCTATTTTTTTTTTGAATTTATATTTATACTAGCTTACCGCCCGCGGCTTCGCCCGCTTTGTCTAAAACCTAATAAATTATATACTAAAACCTTCCTCTTGAATCACTCTATCTATTAAAAAAAACCGCATCATAATCCGTTGCATAGTTTTAAAGATTTAAGCATACAAAGGGACATAGGCAAATAAGGACAGAAAAAGCGACTTTGTTTTGTACTATGTAGTGAAATGTAGTTAGAAATATACTGAAGATTATGGGCTTTCTTGACTGCTCCGGCGCTGCAGAACGTGGCGCTTGCCCCCGTGTACCTCGTTGCAGGCAGGAGTCTTCACTCGCCTTCGTAGCTTCGGCTTTTTGGTCGCCTTTGGCGACCAGCCTCAGCCACTCCGGCTCGCTTGACTCTGCCTGCTCCTCAGCACACGCGGGCGCCACGCTCCTCCGCGCCTCCGACTTTTTTAATACACTCTAGTGTATGACAGACAAGTACCACGTGGAGTCGGGGTGGACAGATTCAGTTCTGTTACTAACAATTTGTGTGCAATGTACATACAATAAAAAAAACATTTTTTTAATAATTATACATGTTTGATACAATTTACAAGGGCAATGAATGGATCAATTTTATTTTTTTCCAATCAGCGTCTCCACATATTATATTCTTTAATAATATCATCGAAGTTTGGGTGGTTATAGTTTAAAAAATCTCTATACAACACCCCACTGGGACTCAATTCTTTGAGTATGAGTCCCATCAGGGGCAACAAATGCAAATGGGTTGTCTGGGTCTGAGTGATTAACTTTTTTAAAAACATACCCATGTTGCCCCAATCATATACTACTCGCCAATAATCCGTATGAATTGTTGTCCCTCAGCAACATGCTTTTGAATGAACTATGAAGGAACTATGGTTTTTAATGTACATTTTGACATTTGTTATCTCTTTCAAACACAATTCTTGTAGGTAGCTTTGTCAATGCAACTCAAACAATTTTGAACATATAACCTCAAAAATTAAAATTAAGATTTCTCTGTAATTACAAGTTTCCGCACGAAAAGCCGTTAATGTATGTGTCGGGGCATTATTATCGATCGAAAAAAATTAAAATCACGCCGAAATTCGTGCCGCAAGTTTCTAAAGCCAACCCCGAAAATAAAACGAGAATCAACCAACTTACCATTTTTTAATACCTCTTCAATATTTTTAAATATTGTCTCCAGATTTTCCATAATCAATGAGTATTTTTTCTATATCAAAATGTTTAGTGCGTAATATTTATTGTACCCTTTAATCCGCTAATATCCAAATTTATTCCAAAATCAGATGGTAAACAACGTGAATGAAAATATTATAAAATTTATAATATAAATAGCAGCAGCCAGCACGTCAAAAATAATGATCTGTG
Source organism: Colias croceus (assembly GCF_905220415.1). Taxonomy (NCBI): domain Eukaryota; kingdom Metazoa; phylum Arthropoda; class Insecta; order Lepidoptera; family Pieridae; genus Colias; species Colias croceus. The sequence continues at coordinate 8,649,046 of NC_059539.1, read as the reverse complement.
ATAATGATTTTGACATTTTTATTTTTTTTTTCAATATTACCTTAAGGATGTCACTGTCAGATAGTCGTTGTCAGTTATAATAATGTACTCTGTGGTCGTTGTTGTGAAATTGTTGTGAACTAAGAGCAATTAACCTATAGAGTACTTGTATCGAGCGTATACAATTTACATATATTTGTTTCTCTCTATCTAAAGAAAACGTCGTATGAAAGAATGAGACAGCTATAGACAACAAGCTACGTTTCAACATAGTCATGGCACCATTTTTACTATAGGTACGTATTTAGATAGATAGAAGGTGATAGTGATGGGATGTGCTTCAATCGATAAAATCGTGAATGTATTTTGCATTTACGGTTTCGTGAAATAATAAATAATAAAAAAACAAAACTTATAATTAATTTCAGTTGAATACATTATTTGTTTAATCCTACGTATATAATAAATGCGAAATTATGTGAGAAGGGATGTTACTCTTTCACTGCGGAACCGATTACAATGAAATTTTGTACATACACACATAGGTTAGGTTTTATCCCGGAAATCCCACGTGAACGGGAACTGTGCAGGATTTTCTTTAAAAACGCGGGCGGAAAGTTAGTACATTATAAAAGAAATTTTAAAACTTGAAATGTAATTTAAAATAAAGAAGGAAATGATGATAAAGTTAAAGGAGTGAGGAGAAAGGCACAGTCAGCATGAAGGAATCATGCAGCATTTTAACAAGTTAATAAAAGGACAGTCTTAATGAAAACATTTTCCTAACATCCTACTAATAAATCGAAAGTTTGTGAGGATGGATGTTTGTTACTCTTTCACGCGAATACTACTAAACCGATTACAATGAAATTTGGAAAAATTACTTTTGATCCCGTAAATCCAACAGGAATGGGAACTATGCGGGTTTTTCTTTGAAAACGCATGTATATTAAGTATGTATTTCAATAGTAGTTTCTCATCTATGAGAACTGTCATTTAATCAACCGTTTAATTTTCACATAGTTACACATTTAAAGTAGGTAACTTATGTGTAAAAAATTTCAAAATAAAAATTCACTCTCTTTAATCAAATGTATTTATTATCTACAGGAACAAAAAACAAACGTAAGCGTAAGATTGCACAATTCTTCTAGAGTATCCATCTTGATAACACGTAGGCTCGAAATGCAGTGAACACAATATTGCAAATTGTGGCGGCGTCCAATCAACTCATTTCTCACGTTTTATACCCATTTTTTATTTAGCTCTGGAAATCTAAAACAAAATGAATTTATTAATAATCTGAAAGAGAAATTAATAAACAACAAACGAAAACTAAAACACATAGGGCAAATAAAACAACCACGTGGTATGTTTTATTTTCCTGCGGTAAAAAATTTACATCTATTATTTGCAACAACAACTACATATCAATCTGATTTATGAAACAAAATAAATAAATCAACGTTAATATGAAATAGATTTTTTGTCATAAATCGATAATATACGCTAGATGTGTTACAACACTACGGTGGTAAACAAAATGCCAAACGTGATATTATTGTGACGTTTTTTAAAAATTATTTCATTATTTTATATTCCACAACCCCATAAAGTGGGTAAATGTTACAGTTACAACATTAAATTACAAAAAAGCGCTTGATAAAACCTTCAAATAGGTTTAAAACATAAATATTTATCAATTTGCTGAAAATCACTTACCGATGGAAAGATATTTTTACATTGTTTTTATCCAAAACTCCCATTCGACTAGTGATAGCCGGTTGCTAAACATACAATAGTTATTTTAGCACACTGACAAATAAAAAGAAACACTGTACACTTTATATTTTCTAAATATTTCGTTAAAAACACTTGACGCACTGAGCCCACCAGCTGGTTGGAAAACAAACTGACTGCCGGCGCGCTACGTTTGAAGACAGTGCAGATACTCTATCGCTATCTCAATCTGGCTTATGCTGTTATTGACTAAGGGTAAGTAGATTAGAAAATATGTATTTTGTTCTGTCTTAATATAAGAACTCTATAGGTTAATTGCTCTTAGGTTGTGAAAGATGGTTTGCAGATGCAAAAAAACGACGTTTGGCACTCGGGGACTGCCGCGGTAAAGCTATTGCAGCCTTCAAGCCACACCTAGCGCCCGTCCGATTAGGGCCCTTCTGGCCTCCTCCACTCAAGCGACAGCTCAAGCCGAGGTTCGTGGTCCCCGTCAAGGGGGGACGCCCTTGTGCATGTCGCTACCAGTAGTAGCCCTTCTGGCTAACATTGAGAAACACCTTACAAAAAAAAAAAAAAAAGCCACACCTCCGCCCGTCGGAGTGGGGAGCGTGAGGTTTTTTTGTTACGGAATTTCTCGATTCAGTCCCCGCGCTCAAGGCCCGCGATAGAAGCAGCTATGCAATAGCTTAAAAACTCCTTTTCTATAGAATTTAGGAAAGGTCCGATGCTGTAATGCAACAATGTAATATTTACACAGTGTACTTCTTCTTCTTCTTTTTTGTTTATGGCCTTCCTGATCCCAGTAGAGACGGATTCTGCCAGTGTCCAGTGCTGTGGTCCAGTGGCATGCATGCACAGATCAAAATCACAGTGTAAGTACTTAATTATTATTTCCACCTCAGAATAACGAATCCTATCCGATTTGTTTACTTAGATATGCAGCAAAAGTACATGCATAGGGCAGTTCCATAGGATTCGTTATTCAGAGATTTCCACAGATTATTTCCATGAGCAATGAGCATGACACAATCAAAATAAATAAATGCAATAATATTGCTCTGAGATCAAAATAAATTGTCATTTCTATAATCTGTAGAGTGTAGTCTGTCAATGTCAATTGACAACTTGTCAAAAAACGCTTTGCGGAAAGCGGCGAAACGAGTGCATTTTTTTTACAACTAAATCAAGCATATTATAAAGAGATTTGGCTTATTTGTTCTAGTTTTCCTAATTATAACTATTTAAAACATAAACATGCTTATCAAAGTCAAGGTAAGAAGAATTACATTGATTGATAATATGTAAAACTATAAACAACCATGAATTTTTAACCCTCTGTTTTGCAGACTTTAACAGGGAAAGAGATTGAAATAGACATAGAGCCAACAGATAAAGTTGAAAGGATTAAAGAACGAGTCGAAGAGAAAGAAGGAATTCCACCACAACAGCAGCGTTTAATTTTTTCCGGCAAACAAATGTGAGTTTTTTTTAAATTCATTTCACTCAGATTTCTGTCAATGAGATTATTACTTTTTACGAAGGTTTTTTCGAAGACGAAGATTCGGAAGGAAAGACGGTAATTATTGCATTTACTGTCTTTGTGGAGTGGTGAGTATATTCAATGCAGATTGACCGATTTTAGGTGAAAAATCAAAGCTATAATTTTTTTTACTAAGTTCTTCAAGTATGTAATACAAACAATAGATATTTAGTGGTTTCTTTCACCAACTCTTTTTATTGAATGTTCACCACATTCAATAACAAGTGATAACTGCGTTAAAAACAACCAACTTCAAACTTGCACTTGCAACATTTACAAATACAGACAAAAATGCTCATAAAATAAAAACTACTGGGCCTATCCGAATAAACCAATTTATGGGACCAATTCGACACCATCCTGCATCGAACAAAAAAAGAATCACGTAAATTGGTTCAGAAACCTCGGAGTAATCGGTGTACATACATTAAAAAAAAAAAAAACACCGGCCGAATTGATAACCTCCTCCTTTTTTGAAGTCGGTTAAAAAGAGTACTACTGACTGATGTAACTGACAACTGACAACCAACAACCAAAAACAAAAACCAACCCATTTTAATAATATTGTTATGCTTTGTTGATCAGATATAAAACTGATGCAATTGCTAATTTTGAAATTGAAATTAAATGAAAAAATTTGTGATGATGGATATTGTTTGCTACTCTTTCATGTGAAGTCTGTAAAGTCAAAGTTAAATTTACTAGTATAATCTAGATTAATATATATAATTTTGGAAAGTTCTTATAACAGTGCAGACCTTGGCAACTGCCTTGTTGTTATTAATCTAATATATATATTATAAAGGCGAAAGTTTGTAAGGATGTATGGATGTATGGATGTTTGTTACTCTTTCACGTAAAAACTACTGAACCGATTACAATGAAATTTAGCACACATATAGAGGGTAACTTGGATTAACACATAGGATAGTTTTTATCCCGGAAATCCCACGGGAACGGGAACTATGCGGGTTTTCCTTTGCAAGCGCGGGCGAAGCCGCGGGCGGAAATCTAGTATAAATAATATATTTAAACAGCATTTCTTAATACAACAAGGCTTTCAATTAATAAGAATTTGAGTTTTCAGGTACTTCTATAAAAAAAACGAAATATCTAATTTATATATCTTTATTTACTTTACAGGAATGATGAAAAGACAGCTCAGGATTATAAAGTCCAAGGCGGTTCAGTACTGCATTTGGTGTTAGCTTTGCGAGGGGGCGAGTGATGTGGTTCTGTCATCTCATATTTATATTGCTTAATTTTAATTTTTCATTTATTGTATAAAGTAAACATGATTACTGTATTTAAATAAGTCGGGTGTTTCTCTTCAACTTCCTCTATTTTGTGAATATATCCATTTAATCTAATACAAAAAATGTAAACATGGGGTAAAATAAAATTAAAGACGTTGTTTGAGCAAGTAATTTATTACATCAATAACATATATTTTGCACTGAATTCAAATTTACATAAAAATAAATCTTTGGTTCACAGAATAAACAACATCAATTTCTTATAATACTTACAATTATTATTACATCCTATTTCGATAAAATATTGCCACAAGCTACAAACTTCACATTTGATTTACATTTAATTACAAAACATTCATTTGAGCACTAAAATTTCATTTGGAATTTAAAAATTTCGCATTACCTCTACAGACAGAAAGCTTATAAAAATGTTTAATTTTGCATTCTCTTATGATTTTAAGAAATACATATCATACAATCACAAATATCAAAATGATTTAAATGACTTTGGGACGGAAATTTGCATATATAACATTTTATAAGAGATAAAACCAATTTTTCATGATTTAAATAATTTTTTATGCCAATTTAAAATATCATGTCACATGTGCACAAAATACATCTCATTGGCGGTTTAAATACATATTAAAATATGATTAATTTGCATTGAATAGAAAACATTAGAGTGTAAAAAAAGAAGGTAGTACCATATTTCATATGACATTCTAGGCGTTGAGCGAAACATTACATGTTTGGCACAGTACACAGCATATTATATCCTAACTATTCACTAAACAAAATTCTAAACCTGACACTTCACATTGGAATGGCGTGTTTCATACAAAACCTGTAAACGCGGTATGTACAGGAAAATAATGCATAGAGAGCTGGTAAAACTCTGTATTCCTTAAAAAAGTAAGATATAAAAGGTGTTTACTAAAAATTATAGCTAAAATTTAATTAATTATCTACTAGAGATCCTTTCTGCACCACTGTTGAAAATGTCTGAAACAAACGAAAATAAGAAAATAATTAGTATTTGATAACAAATAGTTATAACCCTTTTTTTCATCTCTTCGTCGTCTTATAAAAGAATATGCTTTGTTTGACGAATTACAATGAGTAGATATTTTGATAACCATTACTTCTCAATAAAAGCCCTTCAAGAACCGGAACCAAACTACCTTATACTTCACCCGTCAGACAGCGAAGGTGTGACCCAGCCGTATTTATCGTGCGTCTTGACAAGCGAGCGGAACGCCTCCTCGGCGCGCCTTCGCGAGAACTCGCGTGAGGATCTTGGCGGTGCGCGCGCCACGCGACCTTGACCCTTCACCACGGACGCTGCGAACTGCATCACCACCGCCTCCACGGTGTACGCGGACGCCCAACCGCGCGGCGTTAGTAGTTCCATGCAAATAGCACCACCTGGCAAACAAATGTTCAACTAAAAATGTGTTTGTGAATTTTCTAGCAAAAAAAGTTAACTGCCTTCAAATAGTCCGAACTGGATAAATTTTAATGTGATCGACCGGAAGACGAGATTTTAAATAAAGAAAGACTCATCAAAATCGGTTCACCCAGTTGAAAGTTAGGAAGAGATAATAGGCCCAAAAAAATACAAGTGAATTGAAAACCTCCTCCTTTTTTAAATTCGGTTGAAAATGCTGATATATTTTAATCCGCTTTAAGGCTGTAATCAAAAGCCATTGTGATCGTAAATTGTATTGATTTTGGATATTGGAAAGGATGACCTCTTATCCTATACAATCACGATAGGAATTTAATAATATTGTTTAGTCGTTGAAATATTCTCCAGTGAGAGTCGCTTAATTCGCATGATAAAATCAAATTTACCAATTTTAATTATTAAGATTCTGAATAAGTGAATAGGTACCTTAAACTGAGCTCATCAAAGTGTATTAATTAATCAATCAATTACTGTGTTGTGTTTGAACAGAAATAATTTACTAATCAGTCAACGGACTGAATATCCAAAGGCATAAATTCGCTCGGTTACGCTGACTACATAGAGCAAACGAGTTTTATGTATGTTAGATTAAATTCTTTTATAATTACATGAAAAACGTATCAAAAGAAAGGTACAGATATTGAAAAAAATCATGAAGGAGTATCCTAACCCGCGTCTTTTCTTTTTGCTGTACCCAAACAAAGATAAAAGATTGTTGTCAAGAATAGTATTGCGCCCGGCAAACTTCTTGGCCGAAAAGTAGCGTGGTGGTGGGGGAAGTTTGCGTATCAATTTTTAGTACATTTTTATATGCGCTAGCTTCCACGCTACTTTTCACGGGCTTTTGCCGGGCGCTATATCTACCTACAAAATGTACAACTCGAACAAAATTCAGGTTTAAAGGTATTTAAGTAATTAAATATGATATCCAAAGACAAACCTTCCATAACGAAACCCTTCTCTATCCGCGGTTCAATAACTCTCATAAAAGGGGGCGCAAAGGGAAAGTTTTCTGGGAATATCAAGTGCAGCAAAATATTAGGAATGTTCAATTCTCGTAGATCCGCCGCCAAGTCACTCTCTGGGTCGATCTGATGCAAACGCACGTGCCACTCGAACAAATTGTCGTTTACTAGCTCCACCTGAAAGTTATGTCAAATCATTATAAATTACAAAAAAAAAATATGAACATATTAACATAACATTTAGAACGCGCGCGTCTTTTGCGCGACACCTTGGACAGTGGCAGACATCATGGGGCTTTGTAAACATAGATTAGGTAACATTTACATATTATTATGTTGAAAATGTTTATTTAGTTCAAAATAAACAAATATTAACTAATCCAAGGCGATTTGGGTGTCTTCATATTTGTTTTATAGTGATTTACATAATTATAATTTATAATATTACGTATCCAGTTTATTTTGAATAGTATAAGTACCTACTTTGCAAATGGTTTTAACAACAACGGAGCATAAGTGAATAGGTAGTCTATGGATGTAGCGAGAGTAAAATACCATATAACATTTACCGTAAACACTGGGTCGGGTCTGTTCTCCTGCAGCCGCTGTATCTCCTTGAGCTCCTTCATGAGCCTGCGTGTGCGTACCGCAGCCGCGCGCTCCCGAATGTCGCTCGCGCCGTCCTTCTTTTTGGCTAGCGAGTTGCCTGTTGGACTTGAGGGCAAACTTGCCGTGGTTTCAGCAGGAACTACGCCATCTCTGTTAATGAAAATGAATATATTTTTACTCTGATACATATTTTGTCATTAATTAACACACGTACGACATAGTAAGTAGTTAGATATTATACTTATCATTCCGTGTTACCTACTGTCGAAATAAGAATTTATTGTATCCTAGTCTATTTAACAACAAAATACGTTATTGTTTACTTTAACTTTTTTCGTAATCTAACTTTTACAGGAATAAAAAATAATTAGAGTGACTGAGTGTGAGTTACACAAATTAATAATAAGGACATTTTTCCTTTAAGTGCGATGTGTAAGTAATTGTAATGTAGTTTATAATTCATTTGTTACCCTTGAGATACTATTAACTACTACGAATAAAAGCTCAATGGTTGTTTCAGAAAGGTTGCAGAACTATTCGCTACCTACTTGAAATTTTTTGGCATTGTAAATTTTTACAAAACATCGTTTTTGAGGTCAGAGATCTAATAAAAAAACGTTTCTTCGCATCTTTATTTCGCTTTAACAAATCCATTACGTCTTTCGTACCATTTCAATAATCCTCTCTCAATAATGAAGCTGAGGTTAGATAAGTACTATGGCTCAAGAGGATACCTACTAGATTTATTTTTTATAACTATAATATTTCTACAAGAAAACAAGAATGACATTTGCTAGGTATTAATTCTGCTTGTAATGGAATAAAAAGGGGACGTAATTGGATCCATTAATGTATAGATAAAGAACAAATGGCTCTACCAAGAGATTATGGACTCTGTTTAATGTTGCCATCGTAATAAAATAGTCATTTTGTTTCCTTTCTAAGTTTATCCTAGTCAGCAACCTTTTCATTGTCTGAACAAAACAAACGACTGTAATTCATTGTTTAAACGATACGTGGAATACCATCAACAGAAGTCCCCGTAAAAGATAAGTAATAACTTTATTACTAATTATACAGGGTGTCCCGTAAGTAGTGGACCAACGGGTTATGGGGAGTAGAGGGACTTATTATCTAACAAAAATACTAAAATTTATTGTCCTAAACCATAAAGTTTTTGATTTATGCTTTATTTTCAAAATTTGATAAAAATATCATCCACGTAAGCTTAATATGAACTTTTACCATTTCTGTTTTTATTTTATTCTTATTTTTTTGTTCAAGGTTGTTAAGAATACATAAGTCTTCCTAATTAAAATGATACTCAAGCATAATTAACAACAACAACAAAATTAGACCAAAAAGTAGGTAAAATTTTACGTTTTAAAAATTTACGGACTGAAGTTTGAACAAAGCTGGTGTAAAAAAAATGTATGGTGACCCTGTGGAACTTTGTTTTAAAAACTTCTACATCTCATACAAATTACAAAAAGGTATAATTGTGTGGTATAAAGTATTTAAAAAAATGTTAAATTGGCGTTCAACATTCAAATTAGAAGTTATCAGGTAGTCAACTCATTAAGTTATTCCGAGAATTATTGCCTTTATGGGCGCGCGCTGGAATTCTTTTGTATTGTTTCTGGCCAATCATAGACGATACTTGAACCCACTATTATTTTCTATGACTTTCAACTATTTCAGTGACTTGCTTATAGCTCGGAACTACACGCGTGTTTAGCTTGAATCCGTCATTACGATATTATTCTTTGTTGAAGTGCGATTGAGTTGGACACTGATTTTGCTTGTGATTTGGATGTTGTTCGACTTTGGTTTTTTGAAGAAAAATGCCTAATACATACACTGCATATGAATATGCAGAAAAATATTTTTTATTTATGGACTCAGTGATGGAAATGCTCGACAACAACACGTGTTTATCGTGAGCATTATCCCAATCGGGATTGCTATCCTGATCACCGATTTTTTCTCAGAGTAAATAACGCATACCATGAAGGTCGTATTCCTGGAATTGGAAATCGAATAGGAAGGCCTAGATCAGTCGATGATCGTCTAATATTGACAGAAGTAGAAGAAGATCCTTCAACTAGTACTCGCCGTATTGCTAGACGCACTTACAAGAAGTACAGTGCATCGCATATTGAAGAGAAGTGATTTACACCCGTATCATGTACGAGTGAGCAAGCATTAATACCAGGTGATTAACAACGACGAATTAATTTTTGTCGAGAGATGCTTGATGCTTGTATCAAAATTTTTTTAACTCAATAATTTTTATAACATTTCTGCATTTTCACGTGGAGTGTATGTATTAGGCAATTTCCTTCAAAAAACTAAAGTCGAACAATGTCCAAATCACAAGAAAAATCAGTGTCCAATTCAATCGCACTTCAACAAAGAATAATATCGTAATGACGGATTCAAGCTAAACACGCGTGTAGTTCCGAGCTATAAGCAAGTCACTGAAATAGTTGAAAGTCAAAGAAAATAATAGTGGGTTCAAGTATCGTCTATGATTGGCCAGAAACAATACAAAAGAATTCCAGCGCGCGCCCATAAAGGCAATAATTCTCGGAATAACTTAATGAGTTGACTACCTGATAATTTCTAATTTGAATGTTGAACGCCAATTTAAAATTTTTTTAAATACTTTATACCACACAATTATACCTTTTTGTAATTTGTATGAGATGTAGAAGTTTTTAAAACAGAGTTCTACAGGGTCACCATACATTTTTTTTACACCAGCTTTGTTCAAACTTCAGTCCGTAAATTTTTAAAACGTAAAATTTTACCTACTTTTTGGTCTAATTTTGTTGTTGTTGTTAATTATGCTTGAGTATCATTTTAATTAGGAAGACTTATGTATTCTTAACAACCTTGAACAAAAAAAAAATAATAAAATAAAAACAGAAATGGTAAAAGTTCATATTAAGCTTACGTGAATGATATTTTTATCAAATTTTGAAAATAAAGCATAAATCAAAAACTTTATGGTTTAGGACAATAAATTTTAGTATTTTTGTAAGATAATAAGTCCCTCTACTCCCCATAACCCGTTGGTCCACTACTTACGGGACACCCTGTATATTAAACTATTATTTTAAATAATTATAGTAAACTAATGTTTTTAGTGGGTTATTTAATATTTGATGCATTTTAGGTAGTAACGTTAATTTTATGAGTTAGTTATTTTTTAAATGTGTCTGGCAAGATGTAAGAACCTTGAAAATTGTCCGGCTCTTGAGGTAACATCTTTAAATACGTCCCCAAGTAACATTATATATAAAATTTATCTTTTAAACTATAATGAAAGTTAGGTACAATTTTATACACCTTTACTATCTGTTTACTGCCAAAGTAACCACAACCTAGACTTGACAATCGCTAGTCGTTCTTATTCTGTATCGGAGACATACCTATACCTACAGAGAAACTTTCAACTTTTATAAAATAAGGAATGTCTGGCCGTCCTGGGCTCTTGGGATATGAGTGTAATTTTTTTAGAATTTAAAGACTTTTACCACAGCTGACTGATACAGATGAGTTGATGACCATGGTCTAATGAACAAAACTAATCGAAGCATCTTCAATTTATTAAAGAGCATAACAAAGGTATTAGTTACAATTGCAAAAGAAAAACTGCTTTGAAATATTTGAACCGGTGGTTATCATCTCAATGGAATGCTGTTTCTGAACAAACATGCACTATATAAAGTTAAATATCGACGTTCACCTTGATTGCTATGTGTATTGAATATTTAAAACGCGCGCGTTGTAACTTGTTTTTAAATTATTTGTAAAACAGCGATAAATATTGTTTGTATCCTGATATATTATGTTTAACAACATAATGAACATACTACCTATATATATAATTTATATTTTTATAAGTAATTTTAATTAAGTTAAATAATGTGATTATTCAATATTGACTACGCTCTTCAGTAATAATATAGAAGCTTGCTTAATAATATGATGTAAGTATAGTAACTATCAAAAATAAAACCATCATATTGTGTTATTTTTGAGTAAGAAGGTCCTATTATATCGCATGTAGGTACTATGTAACAAATAGGTACTTCGTGCTTCAAGGAACATCAATAAGAGAACATTTTTCCTATGCATAAATCAACTTGATCTTTATATTACGGCATCAGGTTTCAGAGAAATGAGGCCCGATTCCCGTCACCGCTCGACCTAGAATTAGTCAACGTTTCGTCCAAAATGGGGTCACATAATCGGTATTCGTTATCTGAAATAGTTTCAGCCGCGCAAACTTCAACACTCACTAAATTTTAAGTTATTCAACATTACAATCTCGAAGAGGGATTAAATAATTGTATCCATTAGGTATGTGGCTGATTCATTCAGGGTCAGAATTCAAAGAATTTCAAAACTCGTTTCGTAAAATTTAAAGTAGGTATGGCAGATGCACGATGCATCAATACATGCTGCAGAGTTAACTAATTAAAATACTTTTAATTTGAAACACAGATTTGAAACTAAAAAATATATTTTATTTTTATAATATTAAGATAATGAATGAATGAAAGATCGCAAAGCAAATTGTATCCGATATCCGATATCGGATAAAATTTGCTCCGACACCGATATCGGATCGGATAATGTGAAAACGCTCAAAGAGTATAATAATATAGACTACGCAATAGAGCGCGCGTGGAGCGTCCACAACGAGGTGGGAACTGTAGGTACGGGTGAGAACAAAACGACGTTCCCCCCGCGAGCGCATGTAGTCGTGGTTGAGCGGTATCAAAGTGCGTTTCTCTAGAGGTTTTTTCCATATTTACGTATAAAAAATGGTGAAATGTGCAGTTCGATTTTGTAAGAATGATACTAGAAACCACACAAAATTGAAATCCACCATTACATTTCATCAGTAAGTCGATTGTTGTACTTATTTTTATGAAAATAAATCCAGCATTGCGGGGGTGAAGGAGAAGTGGGAGGTAGGCACGCGCAGGCTAGCCCGCGCACCTCACTGCCGCTTCGTAGTTCGCACAGTAGTTCATGATCGAAGACATGACTTGACCAACGCGAACGCTGTACTCGATATAAAGTTTACTAGAAGAATACATTTTGACATATTTATTGAACTTTAAAATTAAAACTCTTAAAAAATTTAGTGTTGTGTTTTGTACGAAACACTTTCTAATATTATGAATGCGAATGTATTATAATCGTGTTTGTAAAGTACCTACCTATGTTATGTTACGATATATTTTCTGAACTGCTAAATAAAATTGATTTTGAAGATTTTGGTAGGTAAGGAATGGATATTAAATAAAAAATGATATGTTAAATAAAAGATATAGATAAAATTTTGTAAGAAAAATAAAGGTTCCTAGTTATCTATAAAAATATAGAGTAAAATATTTTGAGGATAATACCTACCCAAAATACTGAATAACACACTAAAAAAAAGTTAAAATATTAAAATTATACATATTAGACTTTTTTCTTATTTTTCAGATTCCCAAAAGATCGAAACTTGATGAAAAAGTGGATTACTGCTTTAAATCAAGCAAATTTTGAGCCGAACATATGGAATAAAGTTTGTTCAGTACACTTTCTTGATTCCAATTTCTATGAAACAAAAAAAGGGCTACGCAAATTAATAAGTACAGCTGTCCCATCGCTTTTTCTTGTTCCAACTACACCTTCTGATCATAATTCCCCAGCAGCAGCGTCATTTAATTCTGGTAAAATAACTGTACCTTTTGGGCAACACCAACCTTCTACTTCTACTTTAAACGATAACGATTCAGAAATACCTCCAAATGTAGAAGATACCCCAAGAATACGAAAATTGAAAAAAGAAATAATTCGATTGAAAGACGTAGCTAAACGCCGCCGAATGCGATGCAACGCCCTCTATGCAACATGTCGGCGTTTGAAAAAAAAAGTAGAGAACTTGTCGCAAATACTCACCAAGTTGAAACAAAAGAGATTAATTCCTCAAGAGTAATTTGACCTTCTAGAATCGTGCGGAGTTTCTGCAGCAGCTCTCATTAAGAGAATAATCAATAAAGGCCAAGAATATTCACCAGATCTCCGAATGTTTACGCTAAGGCATACATAAATAAGAAATATAATATGTGATAAATATTCTGTTTGATATACTCAGTTCTCGAAAAAGAGAATGCCCAAATTTGTATGGGCTGCGGTTAGATGATACTGAGATGATATGATATTCTATTTAATGTAGGTACATAGAAGAATTACTTTTTATTAAGAAGGGTTAGGTATAAGGTCTACCATACTAAAATAAAACACAAATAAATACAGAATTGTTTTAATCATCTTTCCCTTCATTTTCATAAAATATGATAAAATAATTGATTATATATTCATGTTTCTTGTTTCTTCATGTTTATTTTCATCAAGGTGTGTCCTTTTTTTAATATTTCTATATAAATTTTACTCCTACAAGGCATGCATACATTTTCAAGAGTATGAACCAAAAAAAAATAACGATTATAAACCTTTTCCCTAGATTGAATCATTGAGATATACATATGGAGACGACACCGCCCGCGCCAGTCGCCACCACTTATGTTCCGCTCAACATACGCCATATGGCGTAACTGCACGCTCATTTTTTATTTCTTTTAAAGTGAAACGCATCAAATAAGGCATATTTGTCTTAATAAGGTATCGTGTGTGTTACGATATTGCACAAATAATACGGAAAAGTGCAAAGGAATAACTTTCATCGGTAAGTACCTAATTAGATAATAATTTTTAAAACTTAGTTAGAGCAAAAAAATGGCGCACAGATTTTGTTCGTGGTGTCTCCTCCATACGTAGTAATATTATCTCAATGGATTGGATTCATATTTTTTTTAGAGAAATTAACAATGAAGATAATAAGTACTTATGTTATTTTTTATTTTATTGAAATAAAGTGAAAAGTAAGATTTGAGAGAAGACAGAATCTATATATCCATATGATAAAATGATATAATATATACTTTTTATTAAACAAATAATATGCGGTTATAGAAATATTAGATTTCTTAATATATTTTTTCACCTGCTGCGAATGCAAGCACTAGATGGCACTTTATGATAGATTTCCAACAAATTAAACACACTTGCTTTTAATCAAAAGCTCACTCAGGTACGGGTCCAATAGAGGATTCTATAGAAACTCTATGGAGTATCAGAAAACATTTTACACAGTAAATCTTCGTCTGCTACAGCTAACTGCCACCTTAAACAATAAAGAAAAACTTATTTTATATATGTTCTGAATATTATTTTACTTCTAGAAGAAGTTTTTGCACCTGTAAATATATTTTTAATAAATAATTTATAAACAACAAAGGAACTATTTTATGCTATTAATGAGATAGCTCAAATGCTCTCCATTTGGGCTTACGATAAGTATCAATTATGCGAAAAAAAAATTCTAAAGACATGAGAACGAAGTAGAAAAGTACTAAGTGAAATTAAATAGACCGTAGGTACTTTATTATACATACAATGAAAATGTTACACTTACACTTGTAGGATTGATCCATGTTCGTGACTTCCCTGACTTGACGATAGGGTATTGGATGGGTTAAAGACAGAGAACAATTCACACAACGTGGCATTTTTTGTAAGTAGAAAATATAAGTTGTCGTAAGAACCCAACACAACATTATACTACTAAACTATCCAAGTTCGCGCAGGAATCTGAATTGAATCAGCTGAACGCGAAGTAGGTATGAACGAATAAAGATCACTAATCTTGAAGACAGATCTATTTATTAGAACAAAACTTAGACCTAGAGATCCTTTTTTCAGTGATACGATTCCACGGGGACTTTAAATAACAATCCGTCGGCCACTCAGTTCAGTCAGTTCTATCTACAAGCACCTACAAGAAGCTTTTGGTGTCCATGGAACTTAAAGAATACTTTATCGGAAACTGTGCGTCCCTGGAACAAATTACTCTACCTACTAAAGGGCACAGGTCAGCATCACAAGAGGAAGATAATGGTTAACGAATAATTTATGAGAAATTTCGAGGGTTATCTAAATATACCCACAGCGTTAGAGCCGTTAGATCATTCTTTTATTTCATAGCACGTCATCTCCTATATAGCTGTATATATTATGTAACAAAATATGTATTTACTATCAAAAAATAGAGTGCACGGACTGTTTGTCAGCTTTAGTAGCAAACGCACCTTCTCATAATAATTCATTCATATTATATTGTATTTAAAGATAGAGGAGGTCTTACGTATCCATTAGAGGACGTGATTTAATTGTGTAATGCCGCTGAAAAAGTAGTAAAAATTAATTAAAATTATGTTTTACTATTTTTTTTTATATTATTAGGAATTAGATTTTAATCGAACTTTACTTCACTATGAATTTTGATTGTAAACAATAGCGCTGTAACTAGGCTAAAAGGATATATCATATTGTCGCGTTGCCTCAGGTCACACTCTTCGTCCACAATATCTACGTAAGTTCTATATGTTGTGTATAGAACTACCATGTCTTCTAGACTACGTCACACTAAGGGGAATTGCGTAACTGGTAATTTATAAACAAATCACAGTATATAGCATTTGTGTTACATAAGAAAATACACATGTAGGACTGTAGATATACCTACGTACAAAACGTATTGGTAAAAGTATTTATGAGAACGTTGGAGGAAGGTTGGGTTGACATTAATAACGTTTATCGGGGGTAGAGCTTCCAAAAGGAAAAAAAATGTTACACTTTTGTAACAAGAATAGCTTTTGATTTTTATTTTACTTTGTTATCGATCGTTTATTGTATAGATTTATTTAAAAAAAAAATGTACCTAGGTACGTGGGTCTTGTATTTTCCGATATACTTTATTCAGTAGGTACATATAGTACTTAGTTATACGATTAATCACTTAAAAGTTCATGTCCTATGGTTCACAAAACCTTCAATGACTTCAAATCTTATATATAAAAATGAATCGCAAAATGTGTTGGTAAGCGCATAACTCGAGAACGGCTGAACCGATTTCGATAATTCTTTTTTTATTATATTCCTTGAAGTACGAGGATGGTTCTTATGTAGAGAAAACGTAAACATGTACCACGGGCGAAGCCGGGGCCGACCGCTAGTGAACAATAAAAACAATACCTATATCAATTAATTAATCGACTGTGGTTATGACAAAGCAAGAGCTATGGCGTTTGTGATCACTGATCAAGCCAGCTGTCTAATATTCCCAGTATTCATTTACCACATTTACACCGTTCGCAGGCGTAAATGATATACTACTCCAAAATTGTGTTGAATTGAAATGAAATGAATACCAGCTACTAATTTTCCGGAAGAACTAGAAAGGATATAGGTAGCCACTTTTAGTATTATTGCACGCCTCATAAGCGAAGCGTTGAGGTGGGTACTACTGTCACTTCGCGCAAAACATCTGATTTTTCAAACTTAAAATGTCTTTATGTATCATACATTGCACTTGTAAGATAATACATACACACACATATTAAGAAAAAACACTATTTTTAACATTCATCATATTTTTGATGTCATTTTTGTTATTTAAACTATTTAAAAAACAGTTTAAAAAAGTTCTGTCTTGGACGTTCGTGTGTCTGTATGTGCGGAGGATTTTCTTGTTAACACGATAGCGACCGAAATACTTTACTAATCGAGTCTTTTTTTTTCTCTTACGCTTGAGTATGCTCAGGAATAGAACCCTTTCATTTTTCAGGGTCTGATTCGATGTGGTTTAATTGTTATTAAATAAACAAAAAAAATATATGAGATTATGAGGCGTGCACTTTTGGATTTTCCAAACTTTTTTATTTGCATTATTTTTGAATTTATTTGCATCCATGTTTAATAACCTACTTCATTCAAAAGGGCTATTAAAGTAGTTTTCATAATTATCTGTTTTAAATGTTATATACATGAGTCAATGAAGGGCCTAATGTTTATTCATTATGGACATTGGACATATACACAAAGGGCGACAAGATTTTACAATCTCTTTTCTAGTAAAGTTCAATTTCCTCAATCTTATGCACGTCACAAAGGCTTGATTTCAATTTGTAATGAGGTGTGACGTCAAACTCTGTATCACATGTGTTGTACAAATTTTGGCAGCTACGTTTGAGTTCCGTGTCTTTATTATTTTATCAGTAATCTTAATATATATAAATCTCGTGTCACAATGTTTGTCCTCAATGGACTCCTAAACCACTTAACCGATTATAATAAAATTCGCACACCATGTGCAGTTCGATCCAACTTGAGAGATAGGATAGTTTAAATCTCAAATCGTTTAAGAGAAAGCGGGCGAAGCCGCGGGCGGTAAGCTAGTTATATTCTATATACCTAATACCTTTTCTCAAATAAACACTGTTCACGTCAAGTTCTATTTACTCAAATAAATTTCGTTTTTATGACCCTACCTACACAAAAAAGTTATTACAATTCCGTGTACGTATTACGTTCATAAAAACTTGACTGTATCGTAAAAAAATGTAGAGCAGCAGCACTAGATTTTGGTTACGTACCAATACTGTGTAGTGCTAACCTAACTTCTATCAATAGTTAAAATATTATTACTACATATTATCTACAATTAGATAATAAGTTACGGAATGCAATGAAACTTGAAATGTTGAATATCATTCAATGGTGATAATGTAATCAAGTATCTTATTCTATTCAATGTAGGTACAGTCTACTTTATATTACATAGTGGCGCTTGGCGAGCTTAAAAAGAAATTTGTTGATATATTAATGTAATTATAATTGCTGCATTATATAATTATTCTAAGTGTATTTTTTGTTTAATTTGTTATCTATCCTTAATGAAATTTATTGTATAATTGCATGATAAGCACTATTCTTTTTCATCGCTGCTATTGTACCTAGATTTGTAGAGTATATTCATCGTTGTATCATATGTTTAAGTTTTTCAATGTAAATGCTGACCATCTGGAAAATGATTAGAGGAAAATACCTATATAACATGAATAATTACTCCATCTTATTGAACAACTAGCTTTCCGCCTGCGGTTCCCGTGGGATTTCCGAGATTGCGTCATTTTCCCGGGATAAAAAGTAGCCTATGTCCTTTCTCGGATATCAAAATATCTCCATACCAAATTTCATGAAAATTGGTTCAGTAATTTAGGCGTGATTGAGTAACAGACAGACAGACAGACAGAGTTACTTTCGCATTTATAATATTAGTATGGATTAATTAACTTGATATATGTAGGTACATACAATACCTACAATAGATATAGGCATTCATAAATTCCAATAATATTTAAATACGTTTACTGTTATGTTCGTCTGTTTGAATTAGATATCTACTAAACCGCGACAGTAAAAAATTGACAGTACCTACTACCTACCTTCTCATCCAAATGTTTACAATTTACGTACAAAATATTGGCGTCAAATTCAGTGTAAATAAAAAAACCACCAAGGTTCTAAAACATCTTTCCATGTTTTAGACTATATTAAATGTGCTTAGGTATTTTAATTTTATACTGTGTAAAAAATAAGAGTTAAAATTTAAATCGTCATGAAAAACTATTAGTAAACAGTAATTGTTTACATTGGCGCTAGAGCAATAATAGATAAATTACCTGTGCCGTCGAAACAAGCCTCGTCTTGAAGGAGAGCCACTCGGCCCTGCACCGTCATTCTCCCGCTTTTCTGAGCTTCGGAACAATTTCTTGAATGCGGCCGCTACCTTCTCTTTCGAACGCGATGTCATTTTTACAACAATACCACAATCTCGCACTAAACAAAATATATTCACACAGATTTCGTTCGGTTTGTTTACATTAGCGCCGATGACAATGCCTGCCAAAACGAACTTCAGTTTTGAAAATCGTTTCCACTGCACCAAAAGAGGCGTTAGTTGCGAACAGTCTTGAATTGTGAATGTTGCATAACTGAGTCTCGCGCCGCACAAGTGGTGGTGCACGTGCGACTACTCGCGAAGTGAGAGTGCCGATGAAATTGAAACTTGGCACAAAGAATGGTGACCGGTTATCGATGCAACGTTTAGCGAGCGCAGTGCCGCCGTCATAGTTAAGTGCGTAACCGCATCACCGCGGCGCGGCCGCTGCCCAGTGCGTTTGGCGTGTGAATGAACCATCCGCGGATGAGATTGAGATCACGTCGCGGCTCTAGCCGCTGCGCGTGAATTTCTGAGAATCCGCTAGCCCTGAAACAAAGGAAACTGCTTTACGGTCATGATTTGGGTCAATACTTATTCATAGGAGGCTCCCTTTCTCATTTCTGGCACTGAGAGACCGGTTACGGTACTAGACGCTAATACAGCCGTAATAAAGTTGAATATCGCGTGCGCTCTTTGATCACGTTCGAGCTCGAAAAGTAAGTCTCAATTCTTATTTCGTTTATAACTAAAGTAATAATTGATCTAGAGAAAAAATATCTTGATAGTCAATAGTAAACTCTATTTTCTTACTGTTAACATTTATTTTAGACATAAAGTCCAAGTAAATCTTTAAAAAAATGTAATAATCCTTAAAAAAGGCATCATGTGTGACTGTTTCAGAATATTGATGCAAATTCACATACAATTTAGGGAGCTTGCCCTTAAATTTATTATGACCCTGAGAACATCTGATAATATTTTGTTTGTGTAAATTAATAATTTCATGTATATTTAATACATAGGTATGTTCAGAAGCTGAAAGAGTTGTATTAACAAAGTAAAATAATATACTAGTATAATATATTATGTAGATATCTGTGATAATATTATCTCCACGGACCAAGATTGCCTTCTTGACGAATTTGGTTGTAATATTTATATATAGTTTAGGCTAGTAGGTATGAGATGATTATACTATAGTCTTCTATGAGAAAAAAATACACCAATCAGCATAATTTGCTCTTCGTAGATATTGAGTTGGGAGGATTGCAAATTGAATCATCTGTAGCCGAATCTTATTAGATCCCTTAATTTTGCGACCCTGATTTTCGTTATTGCTAACTCGCTTAGAACCTGTACCGTTATCCAGAATCTAATATACTTACCTAATTACTAAAAATATGTTTAAGTTAGGTTTTATTGTTTCATTGTTTCAGTGTCTCAAGTGCAAATGTACTGCTAAGTTAACATATGCGTTAGCACTGCTATACAGTAAATGTTACATTTTTTATTATTAAAAAAGGTGAAACCTGAGGCACCTACATAAAATAAGATGTGGCCATCGTAGTTTCATTACAGTAATGGAAGCGTTTCATGTCATTTGCTCCCAACGTCTATGGAGCGTTAAAAGACTGCATCTAAATATATCTTTAATCAGATAGTGCTGCTTGAATAATGAACATCTCCGTGGGGGGCACAGATGGGATTCATTTATTATTACAAATGAGTGACCGAATTAGCGAATCTCAAATAATCGAGTGTAACGGACGCTTTTACTTATTTATCACTGATATTTATAGGTTTAGGTTTTGCAGATTTAAATTGATCCAAATAATTTATATTTTGAATTGCCGAGCGAAATATTCACCGCTTGATTAAAAAGTACTGTCATTTTCCTCAAAATTGGCCGAATATTCCATAACATTCATTTAAAAACAAATTCCTGACCTTCAATGAAAATCACAAAACAAGCAAAAAGCATTGCCTTTTCGACAGCAAGTAGGTACCTATCTACATATTTTTCCATTTAATTTTTTTTTGTAAAAAATACATTGTAATGTATGAATTATGCTACCTGTTTATACACACAGACTTGCTGTGTTATGCTTGCTTGTCATTGGGTGGGATGTTTTGAAATTATTGAGCTCATACTATCTTTGATAAATCAACGATCGTCATTAAGGTGTCTGCTGTCTGATGCTATGCATTGTTCTCATTACAATTAGTCCTAATTAACAATTTATTAGGTACATACATTATTTTAAAAATAGTAGTTTTTTAGATAGGCAAATTTTTACCTATCTAAAAAAAAGCTCGTGCTTTACTTTTCTAGTGACTCTACAAAGTTTAATTTGCGTTAAAAATTTTAATAATATTTTTATTCAATTTATACTCTTCGCATGTGGTTTAAATACTATGTTCATAAAGCTTACTGAGGTTAAATGCATTACCAATAAAAGAAATATCTGTTCGATAGTATCAAGCTCTGGCTCAAGATGATAAAGACCTCTTTTAGAATTATTTATCTACTTAAGATAAGATAGAAATTAAGATTTCAAAGAAGTGAACTTATTATAATCAGTAAGTATTTTTTCTTATTCAAATCGTAAGGAAGAAAAAAATACAAATATTTATTTCATAACACTAACAAACAGCAATAAGGAAACGACGGAGGAAATGGCATGTGAATTTATGTACCAAGACCGTAAGTATATTATAATATAGCTATTGTAGATAGAGATCATAATACGCGAGGGTTAAGCATAATATAAATTATAATAGTTATATAATAAATACTTACAGTAAGAACGTATATGTTACAAACAATTCAGTTTACATAAAAGGAATAGAAAATAAAAACTTCTCTGGGAGAATCTTACGTAGGTAAGGGGCTGTGACCAGTAGGGTCAGTAGTCAGATGACATTATTCAGTAGGGTCCTGACTCTAGATCTCACTTAGTAATTTATATCTGAATACGCGACAATAACGGCGCGAGCGTTAGCATGTTATAACTTACAGTAAGTTTATGTTCGCTTTTTAAGAAAAATGCACCTTCAGTACATAACTATTACTTAACATGTTATACTTAGTTCTATTGAAGCTTTTATAACCAACTAGGTATGACCTTTATGAGCTGTTATGACATAACAATTGAGGCGTAAGCGTAGGTAGCAGATTGTTCATTCAATAGATAAGTACTACCGGATATCTTGACAGACCCTCTTCTGTGATAGACTCTATTGTTATAAGTATAGGATTAACACCGGGAAACGGTAATGCATAGCTTTGTTTACGTGCTCCGGACGTGCTTTCAACACTAATTAGTACCTAGGTACCTATCGATACTGTTAACACTATACACCCATATCGGTATCATAATTTAAAAAAAATATTTGCTGTACAATTGATAAGTTCACTGCGAAATCAGTACCTATGTGTGGAGCGTGTTTTTACATTTTTTTCATGTTATCACACAACCGAGCAACATATATCTACAACAAGGTAAAAATATTACTTGATGCTCCAGATTCCTTTAGAAAATAAGTAAGGTCTGGCAGTAGGTACTACAGGGCTCTCACTCTGCATATATGTATAATGTAGGTAATGTACCTATTACCTAATCAATTTTGAAAAATTCAAAATTTCAATATTATAGACCTAATTTGGGCAATAAATTACCAAGTAGATTTATACGTATCAATTATTTTGATAACCGTTAAAACTGACTTGTTGTATCGTGGTTTGAATTTAATTTACTGGTTTTGTTCACAACGGATTAAACAAATGCCATTTTAAATTCGTTATTTTTATTTAATATTACTTTACGTTTCTTTCAAGTTATCTTTCGTTACGTTTAAATGGAGTAACCATCCTTGCAACCGCAACCTAAATTCTAACTTTAAATTTTGTTAACACTTCATAAAGTTAATTAGCGCGTAAAATCAACCCTTGAATATTTAAAGCTGCGGATGAAATTCCATAATTAGGTTATAAAGCTTCAATGTGGGCAATGAAAATTATCTGTGCGTATGTAGGTATATGAGATAACATGTGCAATAATTTATTTTCACGATCGTCGCAAGCACGTGTCACCACTCCGCCGGCCGACAGGACGTTATACATAAACACACACCTATATAGGTACAGCAAGAATGGGGACACGACAACAATGTATCAAGTATGACATTTGTATTGTAAGTATTAGGTATACATATTATGTTGCTCATATAGAGCGAAATCGTTAAAAACGAAATGAAAGAACGTGGTGTGTTCGGTTTTAGACATCTACAACCACAACACGAAATTCGTTGAATATGCTCACGACGCGGACGCTTTGTGGGTATGACAGATAAACGGTTTATCTTAAACCGCAGAAGATTTGTGTCGTGGCTCTGTTCTGTTTTTCATGCGTTACGTCTACTTTGCATCAATACAATCTAGAATAGGGCACAAGAATGATATGAAATGTAATTAATCTTCAACTATAAAATAATAATTAACAAAATTAAGATACCATTATTTGTTAAAATAAAATTGATATTTATTTAATTTGCGAATTGTGATGTTAAAACTCTATCTAAATAGTAAATACCAATTGTATTTATTTTTAATTACCAATTGTATTTATTGTATTTCGTTATTTTATTATTTTTTATTATTATTTGACTAGATAAGGGATCATAAAAGTACGACCGTCAATGTCAAAAGGTCATAGGGTTCCTGAATTCTTCTCTCAATATATTCAACGTGGAGAGATCCAATTCTCTAATAAATTTATTAGTTCTATTCATTCAAATATAATGTGTTTGGTATTACCTACATAATATATTATATATATTATTTAATATTTTCTTAGGCACCTGCAGCTAAGTGGATTGATGCACTGTTCCTTTATAAAACATTCCTATTTCATGTTAAGTTTTTTTAAAGGGGAACTAACTACCTACCTAAAATAAAAATTAATTATTAACGGATTATTGTCATTATATTTTGTAATTAACGGTAATTAATAATAAGATTTTATTGTACACAGTAGCGATGGCGTCGCTTTATGAAGATTATTATTGTCATTTGAATATCGTTAGACGTCTTTATAACACTAGAATCTAGATAATAACGATCATTTGCTTACTCTCACATGCAAAATGAAGCGAAACGAACGGTGAGGGTGTGAAATGTACCCATAATAATATCAATCCCGACATAATGATCATCACATTATTGATTTAGTATTTTCCGCCAAAGTAGACAACACGAAAATTTAAATATGTACTAAATAGGTTTTTTATTAAATAATGTATGGTACGCATATGTAGAGACTAGAGGCTGCAGTCGTTCAGTAATTTAAATTTAACCGATTTTTAGAGCATCTGCAACGTATGTAAGTACCTATATGATTGTTTGCATAAATTGTCTATCAAGGCATTGTCATACTCATCCGATACCTACTCAGAATAAAAAGTAATAGAAATTAATTAATTAAAATAATAATTAGGTACTTAAGTAATTAAAATACTATGGACAATTAATTCCACCAACGTCTGTCAACTAAAACCATTTAAGTAAGTATCTGTTTCATGTTTGTAGGAATATGACTTTCCTGAGAATCAAAATAATTTAGTAATACCTATATACTACCTACATTGGGTCCATCTGAGCAGAGACCAAATCTGACTATAAGTTGCGCATCTCAGTTATTATTTATAAACTCTACATTGCTCTACAATCTACATATTCAGAAAAATAAATAAATTGATTCAATTTTTTTTTTCATTTTTCAAATATTTCTTATCGCGATTCGGTTTAGGTTATTTAATTTTTTTTGTTCTTACGCCCCCGCGTTTTGGGCTTAAATTCAGTGAAGTACCTAATAATAGAGATGTAGGTAATAAGTATGCCAACAAAATACATTGTTTTGAATATGTACCTACCTGTGTAAGAAGAATTGCAGTGGTTAAAGGGGGGATAACAATATAATATTAATATGCATCAAGCGCATAGGTGCCATAATATATAATAATACCAATAGTTGGTTTAACAACTATCTAAGAATAAAAATTATCAAATTACTTTTGACTGAACTTCTTAATACTTTATCAAAAAGGTTCATAGAAAACATTACCTATCTATTATAATAAAATTCTGGTCATAGAAAACATTACCTACTTTTGCAATATTATACAGATGATATAGCGAAATGATTATTTAAAGTTGCATACTTTGTAATGGCAAATCAAAAACGTCCACACTTTGCATCAGTTACCTACTATAAACTATGTGTTGTGGTTTTATTGAGATAACAACGAAAACATAAAATTTTCAAAGCTTTAAAGTAACTATGCACTCGAGTTGCGGATGTTACTGCAGATGCAAACGTGTACGAGAGGAATATTATTTATTGACGCGCGACAGCTTTGTTTGATAAACCAGTATGTTTATCAAGAGGAAACAATGTAATATTATTATTTTTGTAGTTGTTTATACTGTAAAAGCTCTGATAATGTTATTAGCGTTAAAAGAAATCGTAAATTGGTCGATAAATATCCATAATCTCTTCAATAACGACTTTATAAAAGCAATTTAATAGAACAGCTATACAATGATACAATCTTTGTATACAATTTAAAATATTGTCAATGAATGGCCATTCATTGACGGGGATTGAGGACGTTTAGCCAACAACGTTGCGTCAATAAGATTATTGCATTGCGTTATGGGTTCTTTTTTTAAATTCTACCTACTACGATAAAAGATTTTTCTCTACAAATATCTTACCTTATAGTCCACAAATCGTTTATTTAATTATCGCCAGCCCTCCCATACGCCCGAGCGGCGGTAAGAAACCCCGCGCACTGAGGGCATTTCAATACACTCCGCGTGAGGGCGCCCTCCGGCTCCTGACACAACCTCGACCATCGATCCACCCTTACGTTTCCATCTTTCGCAATCTTAATACTAGAGCAATAAGATTCAAATTTGTCAGACACCCTCGGTGCTCCCGGAGATGTATCCCTTGCTGACGTTACCCGCATGGGACCAAATGCGCGCAGATTACTGGCCTTAGCCTTACACAATACGTACGTACATAACACTGCTAGCCGTGACGCGCTCTGTTGCTTCTTCATAATTGACAGATTAATTCATTCATTAGGTACAAGAATAGAATCCTTTGTGTGCGATCGAGAAGAAAAACAACTTGGTATAAACAAACAACTTTATTAATGTAATAATATGAATAAGAATGGTTAACATCTAAAATCACAACATATGTACGTTTCTTAACTAGCAATAAATTATTTCGTTAATTGACTAATAATGTCAATTTCATTTGTTAATTAGAATAATTAGATGACTCAATATCATTTAAATACATATATATTTTATTTATACATATTTATGATATGTATCACATGTTAAATTTCTCTCAATTTTGCGACGCAGTCAAATCGTTTTGTGATCATTATTATGCGTATTATGTAGCGTATAGCATAATAATTACAATTGATTTTAAAACTAAGATTTCGTTACAACTGCATTTATAAGATTTCTTATATTGAGAACGTTACGCTTTAAAAATTCCCTTGTTATTGGAAATGTCGATTAACATAATATACAAAAAAAATTAAATTCATGACATTATACATATAATTAATAATTATTATAACATATTATGTACTTTTAAAATAAACTTTACACTAATGACTTAAAAAATGTTTACATTACAACAACGTCGAGTTGAGGTATGATTTTCTACAAAAGGAAGAAATATTATGACTAACTGTACTTCTTTCCCATTGAACTAGCATAAATCGATTTATTTAGATATTATTTTTTCGAATAATACGGATTAAAAAAAAATATTGTTAAAAATACTCGAGATAAATTAATTTATCATGACATGTTCTGTTAAAATGTAGGTACAATGTACTTTTGTTTCTAAAGTCTTCGAGCATTCGAGCATTAAAAATACTTCGTAATACTGGATAATTTTATCATGTACTGTAACTGTTTAAAGTGTTTAAAGTAACAACGCATTTTACAGAGGTACATTATGATTTAAAGAGAGGCTCCCTAAATTTTATGTGAATTTGCATTAATATTCTGAAACAGGCACTCATACAATCAAAATGAAACTTTAGTATATGATTTATTAGGTCTTTTTCTTTCGATTTACAGTTACGTAATTGTAATATTTTCGCTCGATTCATTTTTTATTCAAAAATTATGCCTTTTTAAGGATTATTACATTTTTTTAAAGATTTACTTGGACTTTATGTCTAAAATAAATTTTAACAGTAAGAAAATAGAGTTTACTATTGAATCACAAGATATTTTTTCTCTAGATCAATTATTACTTTAGTTATAAACGAAATGAGAATTGAGACTTACTTTTCGAGCTCGAACGCGATCAAAGAACGCACGCAAGTGAGTACCGTAACCGGTCTCTCAGTGCCAGAAATTATGTTAGGGAGCCTCGTCTTAACAATAAAATGCAATTTAAATTTACACGGTCAAGTTTCACAATATAAACGCATCTCTTGTGTACTTACTATCTGCAATCGGAATAAAGCTTAACAATAAGTATTAATCAAAATATATAAAAATACTATTTCTATTTCCTACATACAGCTTTAAACAGTGTTAATATAATTTTATTGTGCAGTATTACTTTTATAATAATTAATTTTATTATCCAATCTAGCGAAAATAAATAAATCTTACTCACAAAAATGTAGGTATATTATTTCTTTGATTTTTTTTTTCATTTTGCTAAACTGGTTGAATAAGGCCTTTATACGACTATCAATTTCAAAGTATTCTGAAATAGTAATTTATATGGTTCATAGAGCTATGAAAACGTCATCAATTCTATAATATATTATGTATAAAACAATATAAACATTAAACAACACACATTGCAATAAATAATTATTTAAAGATTAATATATTTTATAAATTTGTACCTATATTCACACTAATATAAATAAAACGTAAAGAAACATGTAGTCTCATTGGTTCGACAGCAATAGCACCATACCAAAATATAAAAAAGACGACAAAATGATCCGAACCGTTCCTATGGCTGCCTTAACTTTCTACCAAATGTACACATACAATGAGACTCCACCAAGAAGCTTATATCCTCTAATACACTGGAGATTGCACTATGACCATTAACTTGAAACAAGAAACTATGACATTCAATGACGTCAGTCATGTTATTTGTCTCTTTCCGTCGAGTGACCACGCTGGTTTGTAAATTCAGGATTTTTCAAAATAGAAAAAACTAAAAATCATGGTCTATAAATAATAACGACATATATTTTTAACAGTATTTATATTATAATATTATGGTCATACTTTATAGGTAGGTACATACAATTTTAATTAGTATAGAATGATAGTTATAAATAACTTTTGGCTACAAAGCTTGGATATGAACCGATATATAGCATTAACATCCTTTGTAAATAGAGGAAAGTTGTGTTTTGCATCAGATGCTGTTTACCAAATTGTTAGCTACTCAGATCTTCTTTTTAAACGCGTTGCTTCGACGGGTCAATTTCAAGCCAGAATTATCAAAGAAAAACTGTTTATAGCAGCCTTGCACAAATTTCAGCTAACTTTACAAAGTTTATTTTTCAAAAGGTATTTTTTTCTGGGTCGTAATCCTCAGTAACCTTGATGGGCACATATATTTCTTTTTATTTTACTTTTTGGAAAGCTGAAATACGTAAAACAAAAAAATATGAGGTAAGTTAAAAAAGTATAAATTTCAATGTAAAAACGAACAATCTTATAACTACATGTGAGTGCAATACCGATGTCATGTGTTGTTTCATTACTAGTAACAATCTTTAAAATGGTGTTCTAAATTTTCATCATAATATTGTTATTACAATATATTCTCTTCGCTATCCATAAAAACTCGTCATCATGGTTACCTTACTTGTTAAATCTGTTTATTGAAAACTTGTTGAAAAATGATAAAGTACTAGGGAAATAACAAATTTAACATGACTGCTTACTAAAATGATGCTAAATTAGACAATTTTTGCCATTGAAATGATTCTAAACAGGTAAATGCAGGAGTATTGAGGAATATTGTAAATAACGTAAATATACACTTGCCTGTGAAATTCTATGCCAGAATTTGGTGTCCAAACACTTCTGCAATTTTGCACAATACAATGCATTCTTTATATTCGGAAAATATTCATTAAATAAGCAACAATATTAACTTAAATATTCGAAGCGACGCAATTTTTTTGACACACATGCCATATTGACAAAGTGAGAGTTGCTACAATTTTATTATGGTGACTACCCATAATCAGGGAGTATCGCTTTTTAATAATTGGTTCAGATACTTAGTTTATTTAGCATAAATAATAATTGTCTCATCCAACAATGCTTCTGAATGACGTTGTTGGCAATTTATCAACAAACTCATGTACAAAAACTAACCTTTTGCACAGAATATTACAGCATACATAGTAGCCTTGGGAAAACTTCGTATTAACAGTGGCAATACCAAGTTAGGTGTGAAAGTGATAAAAAACATGAACTGGGCAATATTTTCTTGTTACACGTCAATGTTCATACCGAAATCTCCAGTGTATTAGATATAAGCTTCTTGGACTCCACATACAAAAATCATCCATCCCACTACATAACAAAAATCACGAACCAAAAAAGCACGTTTTATAAAACGATGAGACTAACTTCAATAGCCGTCAACCCGCGAATATTTAAATTTTAGACTCAATGTGAGTTGGATCATTTCTGCACCAGAGTCCGCCTGCTCGTTGAGCGCATTCGATACGCTCCGTCCAATAGCCTCCGTCGAAATTCGAATTGCGAATATTACGTCACTACGTAAATTAAACTAAAAGAGGAAGTATTTAAAGGCGATAATAGATTGCGCTGGCTTAGGGAGAGGCGCGTTAATACTAAAACAGTCACAGAGCCGTAACAGTCTATGCGTGTATTGGTCATAAGGAATGGAAGATGTGGCACAGCGGAGGCCAGTACACGCGGAAGGCGTTCAGCGAGTGCTATAAGTCAGTCTCGGTCCACTGCTAATCCCCGCGGCGCAGGCGGCGCGCGGCCGCCGTGTTGTGCCTGTACCACCATACCTGGAAATTGGGCAAATTATATGAGACCCTGAACATTTTATATAGTTAAATTATGTCACATTACGAAAATTATAGGTTCGTAAATAAAATTTTGTCATGGCAGATAGGTATTAGGTATATTTTATTTAAAACCCCGCAGTCATAGTAAATACTGGAATAGCATAAAAATTAAGTTTACGATGCATGTTCTATCACTTTCTTTGGCGCATCCACACATGCCGCCGGGTTTCAGACCACCTCGCCGCTGAATGCAGGCCGCCGCGGCCGGCTTTATCGGCGGCAAATTCGCTTCATTTCGAAGTCGCAAGCAAACTGCCGCCGGCAACCAAAAGCCGCGCGTGCCGCAGGTAAAAGATGTAAAAGGTGCATGTGTTGATGTGCCATTACAGTTCTCCCGAGGAGCAACATTTAAAGTTTCAAGCAACATTGTCGATCAACTATACCTCAACATTTAATATGGGCGTTTATTTTAAGGCAAATATTTATTTTGTCAAATAATTTACAAGACGGAAAAAGATAAATTAAAAATTTAGTGATTTTTGTGTACAAAGTTGATCATGAATCATGATAAAAGTATAAAGTTTATGAGTTCTTTTGTCCTTTACAGTGATGAATAGATAAATCTTTATCTTTTATTATATGCTGTTATCCTAGGCTATTAGATGAAAACATATTTACACACTTAAAAGATAAAGATTTAACCTACAGTTGTTTATTTTTAATATCATAATGAATATAGAGGTAGTATGTACAATTTAAAGAAACATGTAAAATAGTTATTTAAAAAATATATTTTATCCTGTAAGTTGATTAAATTATTCTAAAAGTATTTTATAGGATTTCCTGTATTAATGGGAGGTATATTAATACTAAAATTCTAACAACTGCAAACTAAATCTAACTTTTGCGAAGAATGACACTGCAAAACTGAAATATTATATCCTGCAAACTTTGCAATCATTAAAACAATATTTATTGTTACTGATAAGATACTAACTTGTAGCAGAATGACGATATCTAGCGTCACTTGAAGGCTGCCGCAGACCCAGAACTGTGTGGGCGCTTCTCTGATCACAAAGTATGCAGTCTTGAAGATGTCACCAAACGTCCACATTATAACCATACTTACACTACAAGTAATAAAAAACCAGTTACTATGTGAATAAATATGGTAAACAATTCATTTAAAACACTCCAATTACAAATCTTAATGGTTGTAAGTTTTAATTATTATAATATTATGTTGTTATCAATTTGATAGATTAAAATGTTTAAACAGTATTGAAACATTAATTTTAAATAACTTTTTGTGTGTTAGATCCATTACAAATTCTGAAAACTATGTGTGATATTTTGGTACTAATAATAAATTAACTGTAATTTTACTAATCATAATATTTTGATTACCTCATTCCCTCTGTACTTTTATTCTGGTGATTTTTGGCAATCTGAGGCGCACCAAGCATAGCCTCCGTGAAGACTGCTAGGAAGCCAATTAGTTCGACGAATGGGGAAAATTCTATTAATAAATACGTAATAGCTGCCCCAAGCACTGAGAAGACTAACATACAGTCTACATAACTCTGGAAGTCAGTCCAAGCCCAAAAATACTTTCTATCCATATCTGAAACATACCAATACATCGTTATTTACATTAACTGTGTAATCATGTGTAGCAATGAGAGAATTTGTTAATGTAACTTAATAATATCTTAAGTAGGAAACATCATGCACAGTGTCATTTAGAGATAAGATAATGAAAATATAAATACATAGTGACCTGGTCATTGCTCTGTCCACAAACGAGATAAAGTAATACTATGTTTGAGAATATTATATAAGAATAGTATCAGAGCAATGAACCATGTTATACAAGCAATGTTTAAGTTTGGTGGACTGATGAATTGGATTCAAAACAATTATTGTACATTCCTGATTATTTTCCTTCAATCACCCCATATCAAACATGAATTTGAACAAAATCTCAAACAAAACAAACCACATGCCACACAGTATAAACAAAACAAAATGTGTACACAAATAATGAATGTATAAATGGCAATATACCAAGCCATGATATATAAATCCAAAGTTAGAAGCGTGTACATCACTGGTTGCTGCAACAAAAATGATCGATGAATGAGTAAATCATATAGGTCACGCAAACCACATTCAACGAGGTGACTGGACTTACCGTAGAAGCGACGCGGCTTCTCCCCGCCCGTGACGCCGCTCTGCTGCCCGAGCCAGCGCGCAGTTTCGTCTGGCTGAGCTGAGCCATTTGTACAACACAATAGTATATATAACATGAATATTGCACCTAATTCACCAATCACACCAACCACCAAACAAAACATAAAATAAATGTTAAAAATAAAAAGATAAATTAAATCAATAAATAATAAAGATGGATATAATAACTCAAAAATATAAAATAATAAAAGAAAAAGGTAATTTATATTCATAAAATAAATTAAAACACCACCACCAAGAATCAAGTTAGAGAGAAAAAAAATTACATATGTAATTATTATGTGTACATAATACAGAAGCATAGTCTTTATACTGGAATATTATAAATATAAGAAAGAAGATAATGTAAAGTAACTAAAGAATTCCTTAAAACCCCTTTCCACAATAAAAGTTCATTATGTTTATTGAAGCAATTCTGTGGTTATGTTACAGACATTACTATTTATAAGTATTTATATTCATTCAATTGGTATTGAATATGTAACATTTCTAAGTCAACATACTACTATTATTAAGTATTTTAATTCTACAAAAATTTTAACATTTCATAAACATTACTAATTATACATGACTGTTTTCAAAAAGGCATGCAAACAGTAAATACTAGAAGCACAAAAAGTTTTCATACTAACCTGTAAATATTCTCTCTCTAGCTCTTATGATTTGATTCTTTTTCCTCACATTCACACACAGATGAATCATTATAAACATTGTTATATTCATTACAATACTTTGTATTAGAAGAGGTATCTCATACCGCTTTCCAAACCTGTCAGGAGCATTCACATTAATTTATTGAATCCTTATAAATAATTCACTTTACAATGATAATACTTACCAGAATAAAATCCTAAGTGTATTGGCTATTAACAGCGTTAAACACACATACAATGAAAAGCCCTCTGCATCCTGAGTCTTTTTAATTTGTTTATATTGTGGAATGTAAGGCGCAATACCTCCGATTATCATCGCTCCCGCTGCTCCCCAGCCAACGAGGTGGCCTACTGTTAGCCCCAGTTCATCAGATATAATCCAATCCATGATAAAAAAAATATATTCTTTTATTTCTTTTCTTATTTTGATTTAACACATTGGCAAGTGTCACTAACGATTTCCATATTCACCACATTGTATTAATTTTTATTCTGCATAAAATTAATATTAATTATAGAGTTCCTTTGGCAGTAGTTTCGATAGTAGTTTTTCTTTGTTTTATTCCTTCAATGATTACTTTGATTTTGAGATTTTTCTGCGTCTCTTAGGAGCAGCTGTGCCTTTATTTATAAAAGATTTATGAAATGAATGAATCACTGATGATAAACTAAGATTTTAAGATAACTGTGGAAAAAAGTTAAAAAAAAATCTACCACTGGATAACCATTTTGATTATTGAAGTGAAGTAATTAAATAGGTATTCAAAAACCTTTGTAGGTGTAGAAGACTGAACTCTGAAGACACTGATAAATTGATAAAGAATTTAGACTAAAATAAACTTCTATGAACATGCCAAATTGACAATTATTGGTTTGACGTTCACGGCTCAAGACTCAAGTGCAAGCTCAAGTGACACCATAGTGACACTTATTTTTCATAATTAATGAACTATTTGTTCAGGGCCCGGAAGGACGGCAGGAAAACTAGGATTCCTGAATATATTTTATTCAATTTTTGCTTTTTTGTGCTCAATAACTTTAGAACGTTCTCTTGAATAATAATTCAATCGTGCTTGTCTTTTTTATGTCTGCAGTTTTTACGTCTTTAGTTGTGTTTGGGCAAAAAGCAATTATTAAAGCTCAATGCTGTTTCGATGACCACAGAGTAAGTAATATATAGATATAGTCTCTGATTGGTAGAATGATAGGTACTGACACTTGACAGTTGACAGATAATTTGACAATTTTGACTTTACTTCGGTGTATTCATGTCAAGATTCTATTTTTGTTATTTTTATGAATATGACATTTTGAATTTAAATCATATGATTTCAAATATATTTTAAAATGAACTTATTATCTAAATCATTACCTTTAATCCGATGCAATAAAAGTGTCCTACCCGTTTCAATTGGGATTTGGAGACCTAGTCTTCGATATCTTTCTAGTCAAAAGGAAGGAGGCCTGACTAAAAGTCGGTCTTCTGAAGATCGTGGAGATGTGTCCACTGACGTTAGACCGCTTGGAGAAAAAATCAAAGAAACCACTAAAACTGTATCCTATACAGGAATTATATTAGTCGGTGTGGGAGTGACTGGAGTTATATTTTACTATGTTTTTAGAGAATTATTCTCCAGCAACAGTCCTAATAGTATATATTCAGTAGCACTTGAAAAGTGTAAAAATGTATGTATCTATAGTGATTTGAATTGTAACTATAATTATAATTCCATAAAAACTTCAATCAGTTTTAATATTACTTACAGTATTTTCTGTTATATACACAACTTGGGCCGATATCAAAGGTCTGATAATTTTTTTCAATTGTAGGATCCCAGAGTGGAGGATGCTTTAGGTGCTCCCATAAAGGGATATGGAGAAGAAACAACAAGGAGAAGGCGGACTCATGTCAGTCATGCTGTTTATGAGAAAAATGGAGTTAAGCACATGCGCATGAGGTTTTACATTAAGGGCATCAGAAATAAAGCTGTAGTGGAATTGGATATGCAACAGGTATATTTAATTAATAAAGATTCATTCTATAATAATACAGATAAAAAGAACCAATGTTTTTTAAAACATCAAAACAACAGCTTTGAATAAAAACAGTATGTTATCTAAATCAAAACAATATTTATTTAGGTTCATAGCAATTATTTACCGAGGTTCTCATTATGAATATTTCTATTACAGAATGAGTATGGAAACTATATGTGCCGTTACTTACTCGTCCAATTGGATGATTACAGTGGAAAGACTTTTATTATTGAAGACAATAGAGCAGAGTTGGACAAAACGCCAGCTGAATTTAACGGCCAATTTCCAACATTAACACTAACTCAGTGAAAAACCAAGTGCTGTGTATAAATTCATTAGATAAGTTTTAGAAATGTGAATAAAATGTACAGACAGATATTATGTTGGCATTGCTTTATTTTCATACCTTATTTGTATTTTAATTTTATCAAAAACAATCCTTTGTATTTTCCATATATTGTTTCTGAAATGAACCATATTTTCGTGAATTTGAACCTTCTGAATATATGGTTTTTCTTACATTTTTGGGATATTAACTAGCTTCATATTCCAATCTTGGAGCTTCATTGTGGTTTTTTCCAAGGAATGATTTCCCATGCCATAAGCAAACGATTGTTAAAAACAAATCTCTTTATTTTGCTAAAGATCCAATAAAATACAACAACCATGGATAGATATTGAGGCCAGGCCCATTTGATTTCTTGTAAAATACTTGGAGTGTACAATATTTTCATTTCAGGTATTTTTAGATGGACATCAATAAGAAAAGTCCCTGTTGAACCAATTTGATTTCTTACATATATAGGTTTTACAAGAGTTGTTGCTGAAATAGAAGAATTAAATTTAATATTAACATGAAAATATAATGATCATCTTTGAACAAAATACCTTCATAGATTAGTTTTTTAATTTCATGTGAACAAACCATTCTGCTGACATGGTTACTGTGAACTGAATAATTAAAAATTGCCAAGCTACATTTGTTAATTTCAACTTTATGCCCATCATTTTAAAATTTAAATATTACAAGAATACCTACTCTCTCTTGAAAGATAGTTTTCCATCATAAAGTCCACATTATTTTCAGTATATTTTGGTATATTAAATAATGATATATTATTAGTTGTATCAATATGATGCCTTAAACATGGTAAATGTGAAGTTTGATCAAATTTCAGATGTCCATGAAACTTGAGACCAGAAGATGGTACTGCAAAATCTCTTGTTATAACGGCTAAACTCTGCATTTGTAGTAGACATACACTCTGTTAAAATATAAACATTATTGACATAATATAATATGTATTTAGGAAAGTTATAGAAAAAAGATTGTTACCATTTGTATCTTATCTCCATAAAGGATTATTTGTTTTATTGATATATTATAATAAGTTTTGGCAATTTAAACTGTACTCACCATTAAATGGAAATCAAGGCCTAAAATTAAAATTATGGAAGAGATTGTGTGCATATTTGGTACATTTATATTAAGTCTAAAATTTAACATATCATTCCTATTATCCTTATTATAATCATGTTCTTGAATCTGCAATGAAATAACACTCACATTTGTTGGAAAGAAAGATTAAGTAATAAAATTGAATTTAATGACAGCCCCAAACCTGAACCTCTGCACAATGTTCTTCAAAATCCTTATTTTCATAATTAACTATGTGTGTATCACCACATGTTAATGTAACACTAGGATCACTAGTTTCTGCTATAAGTAAGTAATCAAAGGTAGGGCGAATCACCGGCTTTTCATAAAAATAATGCGAATTTAGCCAAAAGCCTGAAATATTAGAATGACAATTTAACAATAACATTTTAGTTGTATAAACCATTGCAAATTTAGTATTTACCTCTACTTCTGTATGCTATTAAAAATGGTAAACCTATATTCAAAACTGTTGTGATGAATGTAAACAACATCGCTTTGGAGAGGAAATAACTTTTGTACTGAATTTCCACATTATAACTGAACAGCCTGTATAGACCCATAGCAATAAACTTATTCAGTATAATGTATTGTATATAATTAAAGCTACTTTGTACATTATAATAATAATTGATTCATGCTGTTTTTAGCTAGGGACACTTCTTCAGGCATCGAAAATAAATCAATATTTTTGTTATAATTTCATTGCTCGTTGCCGCTTCAACTGTTGCTTAGCAACATATCATTCGTTTTTAGTCTAAGAATAGTTGAGGATACATGACTTTTTGGTAAGTGATTCCAGAGAAAGTTTTTTTTTCTATGATTTGGTACCTAACTGAGAAACCAAATTAAATGCAAAAATACACATATTTACTACAATTTATAGCAAATTCTATTTGTTATTCATATTTTTTTCATCAATGAACACTTGAAAATGTTGAATGAAAATGAACCGTTTTACATAAGTAAATAGCACAAAATAGCTTGGCTAAAAAAACTGTTAAAATATTGAAAGCTTTTAAAAACGTCTACCCGGGCGAAGTCAGGGTGAATCTATTAGGTATATAAAACTCAAAGGTGACTGATAAAGTGATCAATCAACGCACAGCCCAAACTACTGGACGTATCGGGCTGAAATTTGGCATGCAGGTAGATGTTAGGACGTAGGCATTCGCTAAGAAAGGATTTCCCGAAATTCTTGCGGGAATGGGGAAAAACGGGGATGCACGTACAAAGTCGTGGGCGGAAGCTAGTAGTAATATAAACATGCTAAAAATGAATCGCCAAATGTGTTACTAAGCATAAAACAAAGATATATAAAAGTCGGGTTAGTTATAACCACTGTTATAACACATAAGTTATGGGTTAATGGGTGATAATTTTATTTTTATATTTCCATAAATTTGTCTGATGTCTCCACTTGAATTTGGATACAAACATTTAAAAAATGTTATAGAACTTACGTTTACTGATAGGAAAAGACTACAGCAAAAGTACCTACTTGGGCGGAGCCGGGGCGAGCAAGTATTAACTATTAGCATACTTAAAAGTTAAAACGTTTATTTCTACTTTTCCAACAATCACGTAATCCTAGAGGTTACAATTGACCGACTGTAGACAAAACGGCTTTGTTCCAAATGTTGTAGGTCTGGCGCTTCTATGTTACACGATACTTTCGCGGTGTTTGAACTCGTATTTCTGTTACAT
Source organism: Colias croceus (assembly GCF_905220415.1). Classification (NCBI taxonomy): domain Eukaryota; kingdom Metazoa; phylum Arthropoda; class Insecta; order Lepidoptera; family Pieridae; genus Colias; species Colias croceus. The sequence continues at coordinate 8,610,564 of NC_059539.1, read as the reverse complement.
ATAAAACAGTGGGTTTAGTCAAAGAGGGCATCATTTGCTCTGGTGCTAACCCAGAGCAAACATTATTTGAGTAAATTTAAAAGTGAATATGGCGGCTGTGGAAAAACCTATCGTGGATAAAATGTCATCAAGTATGACTTCCAGTATCACTGGAATGGGGCTTGGTGGAATAACTGGCCTTGCAACTGCTCTAAGCACGCTGAGCTGTCACTGTGAGCAGCAAATTACAATAGGTGGAATGCCGACGAATTATGTACCAGGCTTATCGGCGAATTACAATATTTCAAGCTTCTGCCAGCGACCAGGACAAACCCGACGTTGGCCTATGCAGCGAGCTGGTCCGACAGCACAGTTTAAACCTGGTCGCTCCCACAGCACAGGTGTTCTACATCGACTAAAACATTCATCAAGAAATAGCCCTAATACGCAATACACTCATAATTTGATATGTAAATTGGCTGACCAAAACGAACGCCGTCGCCGTCAAGATGCTATGGAAATGATACCACAAAGTTTTTACGATCAGCAACCACTGAAGGTGGAACTTACGGAGTTCTATTCAAGGGATAATGCAAAAGAACATCATACAGAACGGTATGATTTGGTTAACGATAATATATTTCCAAATCCTATTCTAAGACGTGGTCAGAAATTTCTTTTTGCTGTACGTTTTGATAGACTTTCTGACAAACAACAGGATATTATTCATGTTGTACTTTGTTGTGGTAAGTGTAATTGATACTAATTAAGAGATTGAAAAATAATCATTATAACTAATATGTAATTAATTTTTTTTGCATGTTAATTACTTTCAAATTCCATTTAAGGTCCTAAACCCAGCGTGACCAAAGGAACTCGAGTGATTTTACCAGTCCAATGGAATACACAACCTTGTTTATTTCAATTCCCTCGTGATGTAATTGGTTCTGGAATAGGAATGAGCGTCGGTCTTCCACGAATGCAGGACGCTAGTACAATAACCACAACAGCTGTAGGGACAAATGCTTCAATGAGTCCTGTCAGTAGTATTAGGGAAACGGGTACATACGGCGTTCGTCGTAGCTCTTTTGGTAACGAACCGGCTCCTGCTCAGCCAAGTCCTCTCAGCCCTCATGGCACTATTGAGAGGCCAGTTATTGATCGTTTTAGCGCTGCAACTCCACCACCTCCGACATATGGTCGCAGCGTTGGAACGCAGCAAGGTTGTGCGCAAAATCCTACAACTTCCATTTCTGAGTCTGATAAATGGGATATAATTATCCACCGTCAAGATGGTAATACCATTACATTTCAAGTTAACATACCTTCGACTGCTCCCGTCGGTTTATGGAATTGCTGGGTGCAAACGAATCGTTTAGGACAGCGGGATAACCGTAACGATTATAAATGCGATGAAGATATTTATATACTTTTTAATCCTTGGTGTCGAGAAGATACTGTTTATATGGAGAATGATGAATCTAAAAAAGAATATGTTCTGAATGATCATGGAAAACTGTGGTGTGGAACTTGGAATCAACCCATCGGCCGTAAGTGGATCTTTGGACAGTATGATGATGTGGTGCTGCCCGCCTGCATATATTTACTAGAGCGCAGTGGCTTAGAACATTCAGAGCGAGGGAATCCAATTCGAATTTGTAGGGCCGTTTCATCTATGGTAAGTTAAATAAAGTGTATTTTCAAGTATGTACTACAATGTAATAAATGTAATTCAATACTTAACGTTATTTATAGATAAACGCACATAATGATGATGATGGTTTGATGGTGGGCCGGTATGATGGAGAGTATAAAGACGGAGTTGCTCCTCATGCTTGGACTGGCTCCGTTGCTATTCTTGAACGTTATTTGACAGATGGAGGCCGACCCGTTGAATATGGTCAATGTTGGGTGTTTTCTGGATTGGTTGTGACTATATGCCGAGCGTTAGGTACATCGTCAATCAAGTAGTTACATTTCTTAAATTTAGAACATATTAGAGGTAACTTTTTTATTACATATTCAACAGGTATTCCATGTCGGTCTGTTACGAATTATGTATCAGCCCATGATACAAACGGCACATTTACGGTGGACAAATTCTTCGATAAAGAGGGTAATGTAGTACCGAATGGACCCGACGAAGACTGCTATGATTCTTGTTGGAACTTTCACGTTTGGAATGATGTTTGGATGCAAAGACCTGATCTTCCACAAGGTTAGTCAAAGCATGTATTGCATGCATGCAATTCTATTCTTAATTCTTAATCATTACAATTTCTATTTTTAATTCTTCAAACGTTGGGTAGGTTACGGAGGCTGGCAGATAATCGATTCAACACCGCAGGAAGGAGCGGAATCGGTGTTTAAATGTGGTCCAGCTAGTCTAGAAGCAGTCCGTCGAGGTGAAGTCGGTTTTCAGTACGACACTGCTTTCGTATAAGGTAAACGCAGGTATTAACGACCCCTCTAAGGCAATTTCAAAATCAACCATATTTTTTAAGTATACTGGTTCTTCTAAAGATTTATAATTTCATTTTATATGCTAGTGTTATGTATAAAAAATGTATTTATTGAAGCAAATACATTCTAATAAAGGATTATCTTGTTAAAAATAATTTACAATGTGACTTAGTCGATTGTTGCTATTACCGACCCATAAAAACGGCTGTGACGCTATTAACGATTTTTATGCAGCTATTCCCGATCGTATGTGAGAGGAAGCCTTTTTCCAGCAATGGAATGTATAGAAGCTAGTGATGATGATGATTACCGATCTTAATAAAATGAAATAAAAATGCAAATATATTCGTATTTTTTAATTGTAGTTATTTTTAATAAAACAAATGAGTACTTTTTAGTAATGAACTAAATAATTATAAACTTTTAAATTAATCAACATAATACTATTAATATATGTACATATATTAAATTAAGGATTTCAAACTCTAGGATATTTCGTTATGCTATTTGATTGATTGCTTCGGCGAGTTGTGTTTTACTGAATACTTTTCGCCGCTTTCGTGGCTCCATATTTCTGGAAAAAATATACCTAATTATATGGTTTATGTTAATTTAACCTAAAAACCTAAAAATATATTTTTTTTTAATTTTTTAAATTTAACCTAAAAATATAATTTTTAATAGGCACCTATTATGTCATAAAAGTAATAAAAATATATTTGCACGCTCAATTACGAGCAGAATGTTTAAGGATCAATATTATCTGTATATACAAACATCTTTATTCTACATTCTGCAAATAAAGCAATTTGAATTTGAATTTGTAGATGAGAAACTAAACAATCTATATTCGATCGGTAATAGCTTCCTATAGTTGCTATTGCCGACCCACATGGGTCGGTATTAAAGTATGTAAGTATAAACCTAAATTGTATTACCGACCCATAAAAAAATGGTTATTTTAATTCATTTGATCATCAGACTATAAAATAGATTATAATTGATTAATGTCATACAAAATATGAACAAATACATATTGTTTAAACAAAAAAAAAACAATGATTTACTTCTGTAACTATTCGATAGGGATCCTCGAAAATATCATAACTTTGTATAAATTGACAACGCTAAAAGACACAACACTAGACAAAAAAGTTTAGCCGCTAATAGATTTTTATGAAGACTCATAGCTTAGATTTAAACTGGTCCATAAAACCACTTGTGTTAGTGTGATATAATAACATAAAAGAAAATAAAACAAAAAGTTACGTTGCTGCCATTGCCGACTTACGGGTCGTTGATACCTGCCGCGGCTTAAACTGGTGAAGCTAACACCGTCCCATTTTAATTTTAAGTTTTATCGTTTCAAATTACTTTTTATTAATAAAATGTTGTTAGAAATGAAAAGTTGACACTTAAATGCATTGACATTTAGTAATATAAATTAAAGTATAGATGTCATTTGTTTGTAAATGTCTTAAAAAGATACTCACAGTACTTACCCGAAGGAACAACGGAACAGTACGACACGTCCTGCTTCCACGCTACCCCGCAGCAACTTACGCATTTTAACTCTTTTTTGCTCAGTTACTCACTCTAACGTTAAAGTATACGATGCTCAAGTAATACATTCGTGTATAACTTTGCCTACCTATAGCTAGAATAGTTCTGGAAACGTTTAAATTTCGAATTACTTTTATAGGTCGGTAATACCTTCAGATTTTCGATGGGTCGTTGATAGCTGCGTTTACCCTATTCAGAAATTAATTCGGAACTATGCCATTTTCAACAAGAAGAAAATTCCCAGTGGGGTTTTGCTAAAGTGGCTTCAAATCAAAATCAGTGAGTGTAATATATTTTAAAATGAAATTTATACAAAATAGATACGTTTATGGATGTTTTCAAATTTATTTATTAATATTATCCTTTATTTTTACCAAAGGGTCGGGCGCAAACTTGTAACGAAAAATCCTGCTGTAGATGACGAAGAAGGTGATAGCGATTTACTTGAAATAACGCAAGAATATAAGGCTTCCAATGGCGCAGGCCCGGATCGACTTTCGGTTATAGCTTCGTGTCGTGGATATCAGCGTTTACAACAATACTACGAGTTACCAAATCAAAGCCAAGACGATGTAACTTTTGATCTTATGGATATCGAAGTTGTACCTTACGGTCAACCTTTTGATTGTTCGATGAATATTCAGGTGATAAGGGTTTTTCATTCTATAAAGACATGAAGCGTTTGGTATTTTTAGCAAAACAATAATATTTATTTCAAATTATTTATAGAATAAGTCAACTGAGGACCGAACAATACTATGCATACTAACTGCTTCCTCATGTTACTACACCGGAGCGATTGCATCACGGTTAAGAAGAGCTCAAGGCGAGTTTATCATTCGCGCGGGACAGCGAGAGGTGCTAAAGCTGCACGTTACACCTCAAGAGTATATGGATAAGCTCGTTGATCATTCAATGATAAAGGTTCATGCTATGGCTTATGTAAATCAAACTCGTCAGGCGTGGTCCGACGAGGATGACTTTCCATTGCACAAGCCAAAACTACAAATACAGGTGATTGTTTTTTAAGTGCTTATACCGAGAAAATAATTGAGCACAATATGATAAATAATGCTTTCCTTTACATAGGCTCGCGGTCAACTGAGTGTAGGGCAAGAAAGCTCATTGGTCTTCAGCTTCCAAAATCCGTTGACTGTTCATTTAACGGAATGTTATTTCACATTTGAGGGTCCGGGAATACAGAGGCCACGCCAGGTATATTTCAAGTCAATTTTGTATTTTTATGCTATATCGATACAAATATTTGACACATTTCTTTATTCACAGGCTCGTATTCGCGATGTGAAGCCCGGAGAATTAGTCTCATATCAGGATAAGGTTCTGCCTCAGCGTGAAGGTGATATTCATGTTGTTGCTACATTTTCATCCCGGCAAATTGACGAGATCTTTGGAAGTGCTGTAATTAGTGTGAAGGGCTAGCAGGAAATGGGGCCCAAATCGCCTCCCGCGGTAAATTGTTTGGGCCCTACCACACATACGGTGCACATCGATGTCGATTGTTCCTTTACGTCTTATTTAATGCCAGAGCAACATTTGTACGTAAGAGAAGGTGATACTCTTATAAAAACTGTATGAACAAATCAATATAGTATTTTATGGTGTCGACTGTCGAGTGTGCAAATTTTATATTAGAGTAATGATATACGTATAATAGTTATTATGGTATAGATTTTAATACGACATGGCTACATACAACGGTAATCTGATAATATTTATTTCAAAACACAAAAAACACTGTGGATTGTTAAAAATACAAAAAAAATAAGCACAAAATATGCACTCGGGTAATGGTGGAGGGAAGAACGTTGGGACCGAAATTACGTGCCATTATTTTATAAGCAATTTTTGCTATTACTTTTGCGTGTTTAATGCTAAGATTTATGATATGTTATTATTTTTAAGTCAATGTTTAAATGTTCGCTCTTTGTGTGTTTGTGGCGACTTAATATACGTAAATGATAACTATATTATTTATAATAATAAATGCACGTGTGTTTTTGGGATCTCAAAAATAAAATATTCACTGCATAAAGTTGTTTCATATGAAATTTTTGCACTCCCCACTAAATGAAGATTTATAAAATAACACAAACTGATCATCTGTTTATCTGTTGCAAAAGCTCTACATTTTAATTTTTCATGATTAAAAAAAATTGTCCCGAAAGACCACATGGATCTTGATGGATTTTACCATATTATATAATAGGTGTGGTATCTATTAATAGATATTTCTAATTGAAAAATAAATAAGTTTGTTCTTAATAAAATTGATGTTGTTAAAATACTTACTTACCTATCAATACATAGAAATAATTGACAGCTTTTATATAAATTACTAGCTTTCAACCCGCGGCATCGCCCGCGCAGTCAAAGAAAAACCCGCATAGTTCCCGTTCCCGTGGGATTTCTGGAATAAAACCTATCATATGTCCCGGGGTAAAAAGTAGCCTATGTACTTTATCGGGTATCAAAATATCTCTATACCAAATTTCATGCAAATTGGTTCAGTAGTTAAGGCTTGATTGAGTAACAGACAGACAGACAGACAGAGTTACTTTCGCATTTATAATATTAGTATGGATATTTACTTTGTGTATTGGAAAGACAGGAAAGTTTTATTCCTTCAAGTAAACGAACATAGGATACCTATAACTATGAAACATGATTAGCATAATTTTATTGCAAAAGTCCACCAATACGTGTGTCTACAAACACGTAGACCCTTCAATATAGCATTGTTATTCCCGGTGACTAAATAACTGATATGAGAAATGATGTTGAATCATAAATACTATAAATAGAATATTTAATTAATTTATGAAGATCCCTTTACTTTTGCATGATAGCGTTGAGCTTTAAAGTTAAAAGTAGGTAGGTATAAATATTATCGAATAATGTAATACTTATTATACATTTATTTTTTTTCTGTATTTTTTTTAGCTTCTGTTCAATTCAGAGTTTCAATACTGGTTTGTCTGTAGCGAAGGTATATTATATCCCTGACTTACATAGCTTTCAAGATAAATTGCTAATAGGTTTCAGTTTGATTCTGGTTATTATAGGTAATTCTGGGTACCATAATTAGTAGCTTTAGAGTTCAATTTTCATTATTTACTTACTTAGTAGGTATATAAGAGCAGCAGATAAAGTACTTTTATATTTCACTTAATCATTTGGTTCTCGTCTAAATTTAAATAGGTATGTATTTATTTATATTATCAACATTTATTTATTTAATTGGATACCACTTTGTTCACATTTCCATTTTTCATTATACATTTACTTAAATTAAATTTTTATCAAGTTTGTTGAAAGTGATGGCAGAAAGTGTGCAATTAAAATCGTAGGTAATTAAAGTGACTAAGTATTTAAAAAAATCTAATTTCTAACAAAAAATTGTATTACATTTTCGGTATTTTCCCGCTAGTAAATTAGCAAATAAAAATTTGAACAGTAAATCAATTTAAATACCTATTTAACATTTAAAAAGGTAGGTACTATGTATAATTTCGATAATTAACTAAAATTCATATTATTATGATCACTATTATTTAATCATTATTATCAGTCATTTACCATGATGAAGGATATTTCTATAAGTATTTGTACGTCGCCTATCTTTAGAAACTTTTGTTGTAAAACGTGCTTTGGCTGTAGTTGAATGCTACCAATTTAGGTACTCGCCTATGACTTGAGTGTTGAAAATATCTCCTATGCCAGTCAGTTCTCATTACTCAGTAATTTGATAATTTCATTACCAACTATGTTTTATATGAAACTAGGTTTTGCCCGCGGCTTCGCCCGCGCAGTCAAAGAAAAACCAGCATAGTTTCCGTTCCCGTGGGATTTCCGGGATTGCGTCATTTTCCCGGGATGAAAAGTAGCCTATGTCCTTTCTCGGGTATTAAAATATCTCCATTCAAAATTTCATGAAAATTGGTTTAATAGTTTAGGCGTGATTGAGTAACAGGCAGACAGACAGAGTTACTTTCGCATTTATAATATTAGTATGGATTAATTTTCAAAAAATTCTTTAAAAAGACGTGTTAGTTACGTTGTAACTCGTTTCCGGAACGACCAAAAATTTACATATAGGTACTTTGATTTATGAAGATATTAAACTGAAGCACAAAGATAAATTTAAAAAAGAAATCAATTAGAAATGCGTACCCACTCATTAGAGTCAACTCTATAAATTGAACAAAATCAATTCACGTAGAGATTGAATACTTACGTAAATTATGTATGGATTAATGAAACTAAAATGGGAATAAACGCATAAACTAATTTCGTAGAAAAGGTATAATTACGAATCAATCAAAGTCTTGTGAATCTTCATTCCTAATTATGAGGAAAATATATAATACGTCAATATGTAAGAATGGAGACCTTCGTGGGCGACAATTTGCCATTGACGAAGATGACGTCACTTGTAGTAAATTTAACATAATCGTGTGTATGTTATATCATCTTATCAAACATTGTTTCTTTGTCACCTAATTTACGATGAGTGATACAAGAGCGTATAATAAAAAAATATAAAATATAGTATAGAGCGTATAAAATATAGTGATTATCTGACTCTACAATATTATACTTAAATATTAAAATATGGCTCTATGTGTGTTTTACGCTATCAATTATTTTTATTGGTGAAAATTGACTTCAGGTAGTTTGATTAGAAAAGCTGTTACAATTGGTTTTATCCCTGCAAAAAAAAGGACACATGAATAAATATTAAAATTCATCCTTAATTAGTCACATTTTCACAAAATTACGTAAAACAAGGTTAGTGAGTAAAATTGATTCTGCATAATAATATTGAGTAATACTTTCTGAGTGATTCAATTTGCCATGAATGTGGTTTCTCGGGCATCCCAATTCAGCACTGATAAGATGTTACTTGTTCATAGGGTTAAAGGTATCAGCTTTTATTAACAAACGCAGATGAACTGTGTTCACAGTAAGAAACGCACGCGCCGACGTGCTTCAACCGAAAATAATTTAATTGATTTTTTAATATCGGAACATAAGTGGTTCGCGTTTTTGTTTATTGGAACGAAGAACTTCTAATTCTGGAGCAGTCTGTTTACATTGTGGCGCACTGTTCAAACGTCTGTGGTGTTTGGATCACAATTCGTTAATGTGGAGCATTTATCAAGATTATCGATAAGTTATTTAAGACATTTAAGTGTTAGTAAGAGACAAGCAGTGCAAAATAAAATGCGTCGGTGTTGGAGCTGGAGTTGTAGATGCTGTCACAGAGGAAGTGTGGATTCTTACGATCTAAAGGAATTACCGCGACCACCTAGGCTGGACCTGGAGACTACAAATGGTAGGTCAAGGTTTCTTAAACATACCCATAGTTACTATTTAATAATTGGCATAGAACATACAAACTTTTAGAAAATACTCTCTATAAACTTTTTATTTTTTTATTTTTAAGAACATAAAGTAGATTTAATTCATTTATTAATAGATTATAACTAAGTAATATTTCCATAAACGCCTTGATACGACAGGTTTTAAGGAAACAATCTAGGTAGGTACCTAACTATTAGTTTTAAATTGTTTGTTATGCAAGGCTAGCGTAGAGCTAGGTAGTTATTACAAATTAATATTTAATACAGATTCTTAAGTTATTTCTTGTGTTGTTAGTGTAGGCTCTTCAGTAGTGTATAAATAATATGCATGATGGACGGACACAAATTAGTCAGAAACATAACTGAATCTTTTGAAGAACAAAAATCATTTCGTAACATTTGATGTTTTATGGGAACTTTTTAACATTCCTCATCACTATTGTCGTTTATTTTAAAGATTTATGGCTCAGTAAAATTGGTAGAAGTAGTGATTTTACTTTGTGATTTTTTTTTGTCAAAATACTTAATTCAATTTTAATGTTTTGGTTCATAGATTTTACTCCTTATTGAATAAACAATGAGAAGGTATCTAGAGATAATTGAGATAATTATGATATTAATAGGTTATCTGTTTCGAAAGTAGGTATGGTCAGCTACAATATTTGTATGCGAATAATGTGGTAATATATAAACAAACATATGATAAATAAGTAAGTAGTAATTGTTAGTTACTCAGGGAATGTTCTGCAGGGATTTTTTCGATCAGTTGATATTCACACAATATTTATATTGGTAGGTATTCGCCATAACTATTACGGTAATTTATATGTATATGTACTTTGAACATGAGTTTAATAATATCGGCTATGATCTCATATCAATTAATCAGCTGTTTAAATTATTCGTATTTATTTTTATTTAAAATTGGTCACGGTGTTTTTGTTTTTATTGGATAATGCTTTGACATTAGCACCGGATAAAGTGAAAAACAATTTTTAATATGTAGGTACATAGGGTCTATTTGTTTAAATGCAAAACTTAATGTACCTATACAATATCTTGGCTTTGTTGGCAATAATTGGCAGTTGGCAATAATTGACCAAAAACTCGTGTCCGGAGTGAAAATTTCATTGAGATTGTAACCTGGATCAATATTTTAAGACGTTACCTTTAGGCACTAGTTAAGTTAAAGCTGCTGGTAATACGACTACGGACTATACTTACGACTAAACATTAAACATTTCTTGCCAGTCACATATGAATCTAGTACGTAATATTTTGGTCTATTTCATTGATAAGAAAAGTCGATCGAATTCCAATCAATACAATGTACCTACCTACTTATTACTCTACATATAAATAGAGTCCCAATCTGGGCCACCGTTTCATGAGTTAATAAAGTGGTTTATAAGCGATACCAAAGCTTCGGATTTTTGAAGTCATACCTAAAAATAGCTCTTTTAATATTTTCGTATTTATGTAACAAGTTTTCTTAAAAAACTAAGTCCATTCTAGAGTTAGTTGACAAATAAGACGCGTAGACGGCCAGCGCATGCCGTTCAAGGTAAACTTGCGCATACGTCGGCCTACGATGAATGGATAAAGCAAAACCTATGGCATTTGTGATCTAGTCAAATACATACATAACTTTGTAAGGAACATATACATTATGGCTATACCTCCTACGGTACTTTCGTAATGATGGCATGACCCGTATTGACCCCATTTTGTACTAATTTATGAGGGATAGGATGAGGCTAGAATTCTACTCTACTCTACTATAATTTATTTCGTTTATGTGATATTTTATTTTACTAGTAATACAGCTAAAAATAAATGAAATAAAGTTAAACAGCAAAATCATTAAAAATACCTCATATGTACAGCCTAGGTACAGGTATGTGTAGGTACCTAGGTACAGCATAATGGGGCTTATCGATTTAAATTAATCTCTGCTAGGCAAGCTCATCAGCAATTGATAAATCTAAGCTGCATGAGAGGAAGGATAAGTTTAAGTCATAGATTATATCTAAATAGAAACATTTAAATCTCTATTAACTTAATTATCTGAAGCAACATTCATGGGTCTCGAAGCTGTAGAGTGTAGAGTCACAGTAGGTATATTATGGTATTTGACAACGAACTTTTAACGTTTTAATTGTTTTTAAATATTTTTTTATAAAGAACTTCGTCATAAGTGTGATCATTAGAAAATTAATTTCTATGTCGAATGTCTATTCATGAATTCAAGAAAACTGCCATATTTTAAATTTCTTATCGTGTAGTGTGGTAGGTACTAGACATTACCTACTTAATAAAATATCACAAGTAGTAGCAGCCAGTAGGTATATTATAATTGATATATGTATCAAATCTAATGCTCTAATCAGATCTAATGCTTGATTCGCCAATAAAACGTTTTTTTATTTAGTTTGCATGAACGACTCTTCATACATCTGTACTTTTTATTAACATATAAATTATTATGTCAAGCGTTTGTGTATTAGACGATAATTGATTGCATGAGAAAATGCTCAAGTTATTACACACATTATAAACAATGCAATGATGACTATTGAACAAATTATCTGATCATAATAAATCTTTATTGTCGTCATTTTATGTAAAATGTTGAAACCTACGCTCTACTAAGTAGAGTCTCAGGTTAGATCTTTTAGATATGGCATATAGATCTGTTCACCTACACTAGCAATTATTACCATATTAGTAACATTACAACACGAGTCTTGGAAATGTATTAATTAATCGATGTCATGGCTGTCGCTAATCATTATTTTCTATATTAAGTTTATAGAATAATTATTATTCTTCTGTATGTTTTGTTTGTTATTGAACTTTTCCTAAATGGCTTACCATTTCAAAGTTTTAATTGATACACTCATGTATGTAAGTTTTCGTTTTAAGTGTTTTGAAATCTACAAAAGTAGGTACTTATTTATAAATTTACATTAATATGGGGTTGTGTTTCGTTGTTACTACTAGCAAAAATGATAGTACCTACTGGGACACAGTGTAATAGAACAATTTAAATCAATTTACCAATCAGCATCCCTGTTAAGGTCAAAACGTGTAATTAATTATCACCTACTAGGACATTTCAGAGTAAAGTTCAACCGTGACAGAATACATTATTGGGTCTCACTTCTCGGTGATCTCATTGTCAAATGATTGTAGTAGCGAGTCATAAATAATATAGGGTCTAATGATTTACACATTTAATAGTATTTCTTGACAGTTGAAAATGAATCGGTAGAAAATATCATCATTCCAAGAAAAATATGACCCAAATGTGTGCCGGACGCCTTTATTTACTCTAGTCACAATGGATGCTGTGAAGAATTACGAATTTGGGTATTTTTCAAAGGAAGTCTATAGTGTATATGACCAAGGCTCTTTGAATCCGTCATTGCAAATGTATTACCTATCTTAACTTTTCTCGTTCTTTGCTTTATGACATCATCTACCCAGTTGAATGCTGTAGGACTATTATAGATAGAGTTTTATGCCGGCTTCCACAGTCCATGACGGTATTCTCAAGGAATAGCACGTTTGCTTTAACAATTAGCTCGCTACTGTGTACTGCAAACTTACGAAATAAGCCGGGGCCGCAATATTTGAGTGATTCGTATTCACTTGTGATTTATAACAGCATGCGTTTAAGTAGATAAGATCTTTTGCTATGGAGTACATTAAGAACTTGTGGAGGTATTATTTTGGAAACAAACGCAAGTACACCATAGTTCCGTTTCAGCCAGGTACGCAATTAGGCCATGAAAATAATATTTGCCAATTTAACCCTAATTAAAAGCTTTACGTAGACTATGAGGACTTTAAAAATAGCTATTGTTTATGAGGTTTTCTTATTCTGCCAGTTAAATCACTTGGCTAGCCGCCAAAATAAGCTATGAAAATTTTATCGATGACGAATCCTGTTAAGTGATGCTAATGAATGAGTTTATACCTAGGATATGTTTGATTGAAATCAAATTGTATAGACTAGTTGGAATGAGAAATATTTATACCAGTCAAATATTAAAATACATAGTAAGATTATTATTAGTAAGCACAATTTATTATATTTTAATTTTTAAGTAAGAGATCACTTAACTATAATACGCAATCATTAACCGCGTAGGTATAAATAAACAATGCAGGTCGATTAATTTGCATATTCTGTTATAATTTCAGATGTCATCGACGGGACGAGACATGGTGTCCTCGCAGTGCAAGGAATCGACTTTTGCATTGAAACAAATGGCGAGAATCATCATACGAGTAAATTTAACCTCATGACGAGAGATGTCGACAAGTGTCTTGTTGTCAGACGAGGTCAAGCCTTTAAACTCGATATTCTCTTCAACAGACCATACGATGCCCAGAGAGATGCTATATCGTTGATATTTTACGTGTCAGGTAATTGAGCTTTCCGTTTGTATTGGAGCCGGTACAAGTATTAATATTTATTTAAAGATTATTCATTGAATGCATTTGTTATAGATGTCGAGAAGCGTGGGCCGTCCGATGATACATCAGTGGCTGTTCCATTGTTGGAAAAGGGAACTGAATCATTTGGGCCTTGGAATGCCGTGTATGAAGGTCAAATGGATTCCCACTTGATCGTGGCCGTGACACCATCGCCTAACTGCATTGTTGCCGCTTGGCGACTCGATATTGACACTAAGTTGAACGGAACCAGATCCTTGAGCTATACACACCCACTGCCGATCTACACTTTATTTAATCCGTGGTGCTTAAATGATACTGTGTACATGCCAGGTAAAGTATCAGGAATTTGATCCGAATCAAAGCTTTATGGTCGTTTTAATGGTCGGTATTCAAATGTTTGTTTTCTCACAGGTAAAAGTCATCGTGAAGAATACGTAGAAGAAGAAAGTGGTCTCATGTTCCGTGGTGTTTATAATCGCGTGAAGCCCTCTCCCTGGAAGTACGCACAGTACGAAAAGGACGTATTGGAATGTGCTTTATACATAGTCAGAAACGTTAGTCAGGTAGGTACGATTACATATATTTTTCTTAGAATGTATCCAATGTAAACGAACTGTAGTTTATCTAAGATCAAATGTCATCGCGGGCGGCCGCAATCATTCAACCATTATCACAATCATTTAAATTAGGAATTATGAGATTGTCTCCCTGGAGCAGTGCGTAACGTCTAACGTAGAACCGATATTTCATGGTTCGATTCCCGGAGCGAACTAAAAACTAAAACTTTATAAGTACGTATAACATTTTATTTAGTTAGTCAATTATTATGTTGAATTATAAGTAAAACCATGATCTATATGTTACATTTTTAGCTCAAAGGCCGCGCAAGAAGCGATCCCATAATAACAGCGCGAGCTCTGTCAGCTGCAATCAATGAACAAGACGATAATGGAGTATTGGCTGGTAACTGGGCCAAGGAACTAAGTGACTATAGCGGTGGTACACACCCCCTAGATTGGGTCGGCTCATCACGTATAATCCAAAAATATTATGAGAAGAAAAAGTCCGTGAAGTACGCGCAATGCTGGGTTTACGCGGGAGTTCTGACAACCAGTAAGCATCTACATTAGTGAATTGTATTGTTACGTCTTTTTAGAGTTGAGTAGCGTCCAAGATCAATTTTGTAGGAGTATGAGTTGAAACGACCGACTAGCCTAATGTAATATTTTTTTTTGTCTCAAACCGGATGTTCGATATATAAATCTTAGAGACCTACAAATACGTAGTTGAAAATGTTCATTGAAACAAGTAAAGCCCTATTACATAGTGTTCAAAAACATTTAAAATGTTTGATATTAGTCACAGTAGTTGCTGTAAGCCATACTATAAAGTGGTGTAAAGTTTACACTCTATCATACAAATAATCTAGTTCTAGGATATGCACGTTTTGCTTTTTTAGTACGTTGAGTCATGTTTCTAATAATACAATCTTACATACATCAAAAACAACCGTTGTTATGTAATGCGAATATAAATATTATTCAAGTTAAATATGCATATCGTTAATATTGTGATGGATGAAAACATGCCTTGAACTACTATTAATTCTATGTTAAATGTCCTACAACTCAATATCCAAATATCCATTGCTTTTAGTTTGCAGAGCTTTAGGAATACCCTGCAGACCAGTGTCTGCCTTCAACGCCGCTCATGACAGCGAGGGCAGCTTAACAATCGATGTCATCAAGGACGAAGATGGAAACACTTTGAATGAATATACCAATGATTCCATATGGAACTACCACGTTTGGAATGAGGTGAGTTATTCTGGTGTGATGATAGAGCTTAAAATTTGCGCAATGACAATAAAACTAGACACTTTTTATGGGACACTAAAAAGTTAATGATATCGTCCGTGGATTTCTTTGTTTTCATAAGCCCGTTAACATCTTTGTTACCTACGAGTACATGTTTACACGTTTATAAATTATCAAAAATACAAAAAAATAAAAGACTGTTTTTTATTTTATTTCTGTATCATTCCAACTAATAAAATTCTTCCAATCCATTTATACAGTATAGTGTGCCAAAGATTTTCATGCATCGCATATCATCATAAATAATTATCAGGTGGTATTAAGTATATTTGATTTTTCAATTTATCTGCGCATGTTGTAACATCACCACTGCTCGAACGGTGAAGGAAAACATCGTGAGGAAACCGACATGTCGAAGAATTAAAAAAGTTCGACGACATGTGTCATCCGCCAAACCCGCACTTGGCCAGCGTGGTGGATTATGGCCTGTACCCTCATAGGAGGCCCGTGTCCCAGCAGTGGGAACGTATATGGGCTGATGATGATGATGATGATGATGATGATTAAGTATAAAGAATGTTTTAATTTCAGGTATGGATGGAACGGCCGGACCTAGGTCCAGAATATGGTGGATGGCAAGCAATAGACTCGACGCCACAGGAGCTATCCGAAAAGATCTACCAATGTGGCCCAGCGTCTCTCAGGGCTGTACGCGATGGGGAACTAGCAAAACCGTATGACACTGGATACGTGTTTGCAGAAGTTAATGCAGATCAGGTATGTTTTGTTCCTTGACTCTGTTGTGACAAGCCCGTTGAATGTTAATTAATTATTTATTAACTTAACAACACACATGCTATTTCGTCCGTCATAATGATACCATTAATATTATAATGGACAGGACAATTAAATATCAGGTTAATGTTTCGTAGGATGAGTACTCATTGACACAAGTGGAAAATATTCAAATAATTTTATTCGTTCCAGGTGTTATGGAAATTTTCAGGCGAAATTCAACCGTTGAAGTTTATGGATCGTGATACCACTTATATAGGTCAACAGATCTGTACTAAAGCTATTGGAAAAATGGAAAGAGAGGTAAAAAAAGGCCTATTTTACGATTTAAATAATATAGATTAATAGTAGCAAGCAAAAACTTCAATCTCTAACTTTGCTCGTAATTTGTAAAAGGAGCTGTATTTTAATACCATCATGATTCTGAAATAGGGAATGGTCTAAGATCCGAACATAAGTCGACCTGCAACGGCGTGATAATAGAATGAGACCAGGTTTTTCTGTCCAGGATTTTCCCAGTCAACCCATTTTTAATACATTTTATAATATACTAAATTTATTATAAAATTGGTCTCATTCTATTATCACGCCGTTGCAGGTCGACTTATGTTCGGATCTTAGACTAGACTATTTGATGCTAATATTCACGTATCTTCATTATATTCTAGGATATAACAGACTCTTATAAATACCCTGAAAGAACGAAGGAGGAGCGTTTAACCATGGAGAAAGCTTTACGGAAATCTGGAAGTATTTTTGCGAGATATTATTTGAATGATGTATTTAACGACGTCTATTTCGAATTTGAACTCAGAGATGATATCAAAATTGGACAAGACTTTTCAGTCGTAAGTATTATTAAAATGTTAAATTTATATGTAACAGAATTGAAAATATTGTATATATTTACCTGTACGGTATACTAATTCATATCCAAATGTTAAAATAAATAAATGGAAGTAGTAAGTACAGTAATGTATGACTTAATATTTTTCAGGTTTTACACATAAAGAACCGTTCAACTACTAACGAACACAACGTAAAGGGCGTACTTCGAGTGGACACCGTCACCTATAGGGGTAAAACCGGGGAATCAGTCAAGAGAGACGAGTTTGATATAGTAATCAAACCTGAGGCAAAGGAAAAAATAAACATGCTGGTTACGTTCGATGACTATTACCAAAGATTAGTCGATCAGGTAAATCAGAAAATCAGGAAATCAAAACTTTTATCAAGGCTAATTATTATTCAACAGCTTAAAAAATGACGGTCATCACAGTTCAGTTAACAATGTACTTACAAGATAAATACGATAAATATTTAAGCTAATTTTTTTTTTAATTAACTAATATTTTTCCAGGCGTCGTTCAACATAGCATGTTTAGCCACAATTGTCGATAGGAACTTCGATTACTTTGCACAAGATGACTTCCGAGTTCGGAATCCCGATATAAAAATGTCTATCGATGGTAAACCCGTATCAAAACAGGAATTTACAGTTAATATTAAAGTAGAAAATCCTCTGCCTATACCTTTAAAGAATGGAAAATTCATGATTCAGGGGCCAGGACTTGAAGAACAGCTTAAAATTAAGCTCAGTGAGGTAAGGTCACATATACATAATATAATTAGGGTGGTGGCACCAATTATCGGCCATGTCAACTTTTTTTGAACTTTGACTGGATGTAATTTTTACATTGATAGCTTTTTCTTTCTTACAGTGCCTTATTTAGGTAGATAGATATTGAAACTCCATTACTACATTTTCAAAATTACGAATCCATTGTTACTTTATTTAATATAGAATTTTTATTTCGAGTATGCCGATTTCCCTCAATATCGGCCACTAATAGCAAGATAACACCCTAATATCTGCCGTCTTTGGCCCTAATATCGGCATATCTTTTCTAAGGTGAAGTTAGATCAATAAAACGTAAAACTTGTAACATTTTTTATTATCAATTAAGATACAAATCATTTTTTTAACTCACCTATCATGATTGGTATTTTCGTTACATTGTCTTAAAAATTAAAAGTAATGTAACTAATTCAGTATTCTTAAGACAATTAATAAAGATACGGGGTTAAATGAGACTTGTGTCCATCAACTAGAAAAAGAATTGGCTTTGAAATGTTATCAGAAATCACCCAATCATTATAGCCATTTGCAACATATTCATAGAATACTACATACACTTCTCATCCACCAATATTTGATAAACTGAGAAACCAGGATGGTGCTATAAACGATTACTTTAGTGGTCTATGGATATAGGGAAATCATCCATCGGAGGCAAAGATTCTCCTGCTGTAGATATGACTAGCAAAACAGTTATTGTTATTTTTTCACTACCCTTAGCAACTTCATAAATTTTCTTCCATACCTTAGGCTCTATTACTTCACCTGTCTTCGGACAATTACTAAAGCTCGTCTTATCCCTATTTAATATTCTCCGTGGATCTTGTAATAATTATGTCTTCCGTGCCCGATTGATTTTAATTTTTATATGTTCTTGTAAGTCATTAAACCACTTTCTTCTGTAACTACAGCCCTGGCCAGAGTAATAGCTTCTGGAGCCCTTTCATTAAGAATTGAGTGTCTTTTTAAAAACAAGGAATACCACTTTTTCTTTGGTTGTCCATTTTAAACGGATTGGATCTTTTATCTTATTTTATCATATTTTTAACGCTATTTATCACATTGCTACGTGATCTAGGAAAACCACAAATAGCCATCCGTATCATCCATTGAACAATTTCATCTTCTTCGACGGTATCTCTACCAACTGTGCAATCTGTGTCTATTCTTCCATGAAGTCTACCTTGTAAAGTGGTCGTCGGAATGTTGTATTGTCGAATTGCGTCTCTGATGCTCATACTTTGATTTTTGACGGCATTCACTGCCGGCACAATGCCGGCATGATTATCAAAAATTAAAATACATCTTGTATCACTAGCCCTGTTTATTGTAAAGTCCGACGGTACGGTAGTAGAAAAGGTTTTACTAAGGTGGCCGTTATTACGCATCGATTCTCTCTATATCGGCCGCAGCTAATAAAAATCTTTTTAGGCGGCCGACTTTAGGATCTAGTGATCAAACGGAGCTGCTGTTTCATTTCTAACCTTATTAATATCACTGCTAACATATAAAATAGCTAAACATGTTATTTAAAGTTTTCATACATTACCCCAATATCGACCACCCGGCCGATGTTGAGATTTATCAATAAATACAGATCCCTAATCTCGGCCCCGCAATTATTTCATTAAAAAGACAAATAAATGTAAAAACACACTATTTTATCGATAATTTGACTGTTTTTCTTTAAGAATATATAAATTTAAATACTATAGGTTTGTTTAATTCCATTAAAATACTTATCCACGTAAAGCGTCGACTCAGGGATTTGACTCCGCAATGCCGCCAAACTACGCATATTCGTACCTGCGCGTGCTCTATGGCCAACTGAATCTTCAACAGTTAAGGTACCCACACCGAAATTTGGGAGGTTTTGCTTATGTATATAGAGTCTCTTTTTGCATAAAAAATTTTATGATATAAGATCGATATTTATAGTTATATTCCATTTTCTCGAAAAGGCCGATATTAGGAGCAGGCCGATAATAGGAGACTCCACCCTATGTTAAATTGATACGTAGGATCTTAGGTGTGTTTTTAATACAGAAAAGCTCATTTTAAAAAGGCTTTTGGAAAAACTCATAAAATCAGTAATAGTAACACAGTATAAGACAGTAAATATGTGAAATCTAAAATACATCAAGACGTTTTTTTAATATTTTTTTTATGTAGGATTAAGTAGGAATTATATTATGAATCTGACATTATTATTTTATTTTCAGAACGTACCTCCAGGTGAATTCGCAACAGCACAATTTAAACTCACGCCTCCATGGGCGGGCCGGCATCAAATATCTGCCAAATTTACTTGTAAGGAAATGCGTGATGTTGACGGTTTTCTGTCTTTCAATGTAGCATTACCAGAAAATTACTGAAATTCTATTAATATAGACATTGTACCAAATAGATAGCAAAGTGAAGATGTAAAAGGACCTTAGAAATGCATAATATATTATTTTCATGCAGTAGGCGAATATTTTTAAGTGATGTTATTCTGGTCTAACTTATAAAATATGTATGTTATGTAACGAATGATTAAAAATCATTCGGTCAAAAAAAAAAAACAACTCAATGTATTTTATAGTGTTTTACCGGTATAAAATGTACCAATTTCATATTATTATTATTGTCTGCGTTACAGTAAAGTTTACTTTTATAGCGCCTACGACTTTTGTAAAGGCTCTTATTGTTATGGAATATTCGTAATATTACAACAGGCGCCCTAATACTCGTATTAAACTAACGCTCGACTACTTAATGACCTAATAAGTATTACAAAAAATGTATTGTTTCACATATATTATTATAATTAAATATATTATGTTTAATTTTGTTATTGATAATATTGAAAAGTGTTGTAGTCAGTAAAGATATTTACGTACCTATTCTTACCTAGATGATTTTGTGTCTAGTACAATACAACTGTTGACACGTCATAACGTTGTTTTTTTAATAGGTAGTACTAGTTAGTGTTCATTAATTTAAATTTTAATGTTAATATTATTTATTTTATACCTATTAATGTCAAATCCTTATGAAAATAATTTATGTAAAAATATTCAATGTCAGCTTTAACTTAATTTATAGGTAATGCAATAATAAAAATTTGCAATATTGACAATACATGTGTTTTAATCATGACTTATTAAAAATACGCTATCATTGTTATATAAGATCAGGCACTTCGGGGTTATCAATAAAGTCTGGTGAGGGTTCTTTCTCGCCTAAATTCATTCTTGAATTCATATAACTGCGCGTTACCTTGGACTCAATCATTTTTGTAAAGTCCAAAACATTATCTGCCGGTCCTATTTCTAAGAATTCACGTTTAGTTTGCTCTGTCTGCATCACACAGTCTTTCAATTTATGTTCATGGATAAGTTGGGAATCTTCTATGGGTTTACTTTTAGATAACTTTTGCTTGGAGACTATTACATTAACTTTGGGCATTGTAACAACCAAGTGACCAGTAATTTGTGATCTCTGGGCTGTTGATTTTGAAATATCTACTTCTTCGGGAATATATAATTGAAATATTTTATCTCTTATGGTTACTCTTACGTAATTTGGCTGGATATCTATATCGAGGAGACTTGTATCGAGGTGCTTGTAAATAGCTAAATCCAGCACATATTTATCTGGTTCTGAATCACTGAATTTGAAATCAATTTTTGCTTGATTAATATTGAAGGGACGTCCGTCAGCGGCGAAAAATTTGTACACACGTTTCTCTTCTGTCTTCTTTTCTGGTTCGTATGATTTCAACTTCAATTTCCTCATGCGTTCAATTTCGTAACGGACTTCAGGTGCATGTTCACATTTCTCAGCCCAGAATTTTTTATTTCTTTCATCTGGATCCATATCTTTGTATTCGTTTTCCCATTTACTTTGTATATCTCGTTCTAGTCTTGTTTTTTGAGCCTTCCTTTGATGCTTATAATTCTCCTGTTCAAATAGGATATCTGATCGTATAACTGGTAGGTTTTGTAATGCAGTAATTCTATCAGATCTTTCGATTTCGTTTCCGTCCAAATAACGGAGCTGGGGTAGAGTACCGATAACAAAGACTCTGTAGTTTTCATAATCAGTGCAGGGGTTCCCTGTTAAATATAAGTTTTCTAAATTATAATTTCCTGAAAGGGATTCAACACTGATAATGTCACCGATAAAATTCAAAGTTAAGTCTAACTTTTGCAAAGATTCACATCGTTGTAGATTTTCAATCACTTCTATGTTATTAAGAGCCAAATTTAGGTAGGTAAGGTGTTTCAGTTTGTTAAGATTCTCAATTTTTGCGATGAGATTACTTTGCATTAAAAGTATTTTGAGTTTTGGGCACCAGTCTTGAATGAATTCAATTCTCTCGATGTTTTCTTGATGTAAAGCAATTTCCTCTAAGGGGGCTAAAAGGCAATCATGGTGTTCAGCTTTTTTTCGTACCATTTCAACTGTAATTCTCACCATATTTAACCGTATTGTTTTGATTTCTTATTTGAAGAATTGTTGTACACCTGATACACGCTTTCTATAACCTTGTTTGATCGTTACTATTACTAAGCAAAATATTATAAAATTAGATTGGGTTTCTATGGTTACCACAAAGTATTGTTAAAGACACAGATAATACATAAATATACTCGTACTATAGATAACATTTTTTTTTCTTCGCTGAACACCTTGTTTTTTGTTTTCTCGATATTTTAGATTCCAACTGCATCTGTATACCTATATAAGCTCCCAGTATTTAAACAATCTCCACTAGTACCGAACCCATATACTTACCTTACTATAAGTTAGTATACTATTCAATTAGTCGATCGAACTAATATTTAAATACTTATAGATAGTTCCTCATCGATTCTTACTATAAATTATAGGGTTTTAAAAATCATAATTAATCAGGATACTTTATAGTTATTCGACCGCTGGGCAAGGAAGGAATCAGCGCGATCTGATGCGGTTATCTGTCGATCTGGGCGGCGGTAATCCGTCATTTAACATTCCGGTGGCACCCGGCCCGCTCAACTCGACCGTACCAAATTAATATCGCCCTGATGTACAGGGTATTAAAATATTTTAAATGATGCCATTTATAATATGACGTTCAGATATCACGTCTCAAGAGCATAACATATTTTATTCCGAGAAACTGCCAAAAGACAATGAGGATGAGGGATTACTATCATCAGAGACTCGTTTTATTGTTATTGTTTAAAAAACGAACACTCAGAAAAAACGAGAGACGTTCAGATGAAATAAGGCATGACATAGGGAAAGACCGTGTTATTAGTAAAAGGTGCGGTTAGAGCTCGGCGCCCCGCGGTCTGTGTGTTTTTAGGGGTCCTACGCAGCGGGGCACCTCGCCGATGAACGACCCAACTATACCATACGTCTCTACTATTAAAATGTACAAAAAACGTTACGCCACTTTAGCCTTTAGCATGTTTAAGTTAGGACAAATTTTTGTTTGTTTCAATTTCGATTGGAACATATTTTCGACGAACCCGCTTATTGAAAGCAACCAATTTAACATTTTGTCGTCTAAACAAACAGTCAGTTGCTCTAGGTGATATTGAAATAAGGAGGGTTATTTATTGGCTAGATTCAATATAAAAATTGAACCACAACAGGTGATATTAATAAAATAAGAGACACGTAATACAGAGATTTTAATGTGTGTGATGCTTTTTAGTGTGGATATATCCCGATAGATGGCGATAAGAGTATGAAATAGAGCTTCGTTTACACGGCTTTGTAATGTGTTTTATGTTTTGTATAATATTAGTTTGGAGGCATCTTTGATAAGATATCTAAACGCTTTTTTCTCAATATTTTAGGTAAATTAATTATAATAATTGAAATTGATGTATGTATTTGTCTGAAGGATAAAGCCATTGCACCGGACTGATACATTAAAAGATTTTTTAGAGTAGGTAGGTACTTTATGAAATTAAAATGAAGTTTTAAATATTATTTTAATAATATAAAGCATGTTCAAGTGAGAATAACTACATATTTTGGTCTCGAAGGGTCTTTTATAATGAAGCTGGTTCTGAATATTCATTTTTTTTTTAATTTTTCTTAATCTTATTACAAAAAAAGCACTGTTTTAGCAGCTTTACTAAGCGAACCTCAGCTTAATTTGCCACTAGTTTGTCTTGTTGGAATCTTATTTATTTATAGTTCCCAGCTAAGACTGGATGTTTACACGCAAACGTCACTATCAGTCAAAACAACCGTCGTCACTCCTACACCAGAAAAACAAAATAAAAGTTTACTGGACTGACGAATTTTAATCCTTGCTAAATTGCCGTGATAATAAGATATGGTTTGTTTTTTACGCTTCTTTGTTTGTCAAGTTACCGATGGGGAAAATCTCGACTTGTTTATGTCATGTTTAGTTATTTTGTGATGCGTTTCAAATTTTGGTTTTAGTAACTTGGAAGTTATCATAAATTGATTTTTTTAATAGATTTTTTTAATTGAATTAAAAAATAACACCAATGGACCACGTTCATTTATGTAAATACAAATTAATTAAGCAGGTAGATCACAGGTAGGATTAAATTTCACCTTTTTTTATAAAGATTTATGCAGTAGGATACCTAATTCGATTTTCCTTGTAAAAAAATATTTTCAATTGTAAATAATCAACTCGGCTTATAAAAGAGTTTTCATTTTAATTCACTTATTTAGTTAGTTCTACACTGTACACATACCTACAAGATAGAGTAGGTAGAGTTATATGCGTTTTTAAGATTTATGGCCGGTACCTGCGAATATGTACCTAATCGTACCATCTTCATCAGTAATTATTACCCTTATTATTTTTTAATTTTTTTAATAATTTAACCTTACCTAATTAGATATTATCAATTCTCCTATTCATCATCATTACATTTTTAATTTTTATACGTGTCAACCTAAAGATGCAGTCGCAGTTAAAAGCGAGTGTAAGTACTATAATTATACACGTCAAAGCGTAGCGTAATTTATTTAAAACCTGTAGAGTTTTCAATGGCTCACGCTATATCCTCAGATTAGCTTCGAAGCTATACCTCATTCGCGTATTTGATGAAAGCATTTACTTAAGTGATTACATTAGTAGAGCCGCATTAGCGGAGCTGTCCAGCAGTACATGATCAGGGTAGTGAGTCTCGCAATCACCGATTCGCCTCGCCGGGGTATGGCAGACTGTTCTCACGTAAATAATTGCCGGTGACTGAGATTACAAGGCGCCGCCCGGCCTGCCGATGTATATTCATCACGTGTTCTGCCCGCGCGTGACTGCTTCCTGAGGGTATCGAGCTCGTGGCATTCTTTCTCTAGTGTAGAAATCTAAATGATTCACTTTTGAATGGATATAGATTACCTACTCTAAAGTTTTATTCTTATTGGTACGGTTTTTCAATAATTTATAATTAGTGGAAGTAGGCATAGGAGTGTGACAGTATTAAGCACCTCAATTAGGTGCAGATTATATTAATATCAATAAAAGGGTTCAGCGTAGAACTAAGAGTCGATCAAAGTTATTGAATTTCTAATTAGAAACATCACAGGTCGCACCGGATGTGGTTAAAGCGATAAATTATTAAGCCAGAGAGAAGTACTAATTTCGATGCCGACAAATTTTCCACAACCGCGATTTTAATGCGTTTCAAATAATGTCTGTAGGCAACGTTAAATGATAAATTGTCGAGGGAACGCCCTTGCGTCGAGTTTGGTGTAAAGTCTTCGGGTCCTGCTCAAATTAGGAGGGAATAAGGGAGACGGCGGTGTCTGGTAAAAAAGGAATGGGTTAGATGAGAGCGCGAGATGGTGTTGAGATAATAACAGTGCGATGTGCCGGCCTGCAATCCGCTTTGAGCTGCACCGCCACCGCCCGCCGTCAAACACCACTATTTGTGAAAAAATGTGAGCCTCGGAACACATTCATTTTTACAACTGCATCGTGAATGCTAGAGAAATTGTAGCTTAATAATTAGACCAATAGAATCTGTGTTTTATGTTCTTTTTACGTAGATATGATTGCTGATATAATGATAGATTGCAAATTTTAAATTTCATTAATTACGTTATAGAGAATGAATTCATTTTATTGAGCTAACTTAAATTGATTCGTCAATTTATTATTTCCCATACCTACTATATCTACTAGTTATTTATTTAGTTGGTAGGCACTTACCCATACATAGATGTAATAGATAAATTAAGAGAAGTGGTAAAAACAACAATTTCCTAATATCTGAGTAGAAATAATCTTCTATCCTTTCCCCTTTCGGAGAGAGATAGCCAAGATAGCCAAGATTAAAAATAATACCAAATTTCTATAATCACAAAGAGTTAAGAAAACAACACGACTAAACTTTCAAATGTAGAGTAGGTATGCAGTCACTCACTCGCCAGTCAGGCATTTTGTATAACATTCTAAATATTCTTAGAACCGGAAATGTATTTTGAATCCAATATCTTCATCATAATAAAAAGTAAATTAATAAATAAAGGATTATTTCTTTATATTAATAAAAGTTGACCTAACATTGAAACACGAAGTACTTAAGCTTTCAAATGTAGAGCATGTTATCAAACTTTTTGTTGGCTATTAGAATATTCTTAGAACCAAAAATGAATTAAATATCTACACTTAATAAATCAGATAATACAAATTTAATTGATAAATCAGATAATACAAATAAAGCTTAAATAAATAAATAAACTCCCATGTTCGTTTTAATAAGCGCCGTAACCATTGTATGACGTACCTACAGGCCAGAATGTCTGGTTACAGATGCCGTATACCCGCGCCCTCGAAAATGGAGGAATGTGCCATCGAAGGGCAGGGTTGGCAGGGCGTAACAAGGCGAGTAAAACAAACAAGTTAATTGTATTTATTCAAATGCGGTTGGGGCTGCGCAGCCGTCGTTTCATGAATAAGCATGCGGCGCTCGGCCTTCCGCGCTATGTGCACAGTCATCCAATATTTCCATTGAGATTCGGCTGCCTGCATCGTGATTTATGCAAATTTTATGTCTCCATGTGGTACACCCCTATCTAGAATGTAAAAACGATTTTTTATGTAAACGTCTTCTGAGAAAGTGTCAAGTCATCCATTTCGCAATAAAGCTGCTGTAGTTTATAAGTTAAACTCGGTAGGTATTTTACGTTTACCATTCTGAAGAGTGAAGGAATTCTAATTTCTACTTTTCTAAAGTAAGGAAGGATTAAAAATTACCTACTTATCTATTTTAATAGTAAAATTGTAATTTGTAAGATCAGATTCATTCACCATTCATCAGTTCAGATTATTTAGTTATCTACAAAATTGAAAACAACATCATTTTCTACATGAGAATCTAAATTCTCAATTGTCCTTTTCTCTACCTATATTTTTATTTTCTTTGCATTGACGAAGACAGAATTGTCTCACACGATTTTAACGATATTTTCATGCAATCGAACTGGGAATCTCTCGCCTAAAAAGTACATATGAATAACTGGTTGTTTCAATTTTCAAATATTCCAGTGGGTGTGGCACTTGAGTTGACAATGGTCTTTAAATAATGTATGGTCATGTAAATTACTGTGTTATGATATGTTTGTTTTCGGTAGTAGAACCAGTTGCTATGGTATAACTAGCTATAGGTAGGTGCTGTGAAAGTTTAGAGAACGGTTCGTAAGTTATTTTTTAAAATGATGACTTTAAGCTTTTTTGAACCTAAGTATACATGTTTGATCTGTTAGTTACGTATTCGTTTGATAATCTCGATTCAGGTGAAGTGAGTTTGAGAATTGTAGAGTTTTATGTAATATTATCCCTCTTGTTTGTACCTATATAGGTATATAATATCATTGATATTATCACCATATAGTTGGTATATTTAATAAGAATAGTCAAGAGACAGTTCATATTAAATATACCTAATTTAATAAGAATTAAATGTGGAATTTAAATGGGAATAATATTTTTTATTTTAAAGTATGACCTAATAGAAAATAGGTAAGCCTAATATAGTTAGGTACTTATAACATAACTAAGTGACATTCCTTTCCAAAACCTTTAATCCTTTATTAGCAATTCTACTGCAATCCACGCAACGCATACAGATAAGACGCAATTAGATACGGATAATCACTTTTGTTCCAGATAATACAATAAATCTTACTTTTAATTAGAGACAGAGCTATCTAACACACGCCACATAATCCGATTCGCAACAGCATCTCCCCTGACAATACAACAATCAGAATGTTTATTTGAACAAGATATTTAGCCACTTCCCCGGCGGATTAGTGGACAAAGACGGGGAAGATAAAGTGAAGCTAATAGTTGGGGCGGAACCGCTCTCCCCACGTATCTATGATACGACTTACTGAGGATTACAAGAACTATTGTGTTTGTTCAAGTTTGCGTTCAGCGAAACGGTTCCGATTTGATTTGAGCAATTCAACTCAAACATTTTATTGATGTTTTTCACTTACCTACTGGAAATTTTTGTGTTCAGTCTTATCACATAAAACGAACTATGATTACAGCAAATGAAAATAAATATATCTAAGCGTTTCCATGCCTACATCAGAACATAATATTGAATATTTAAAATTGTTTATTTATATTGTTAAAAGCATTTTTGAATATTCAAAAGTAACACATTGGCATTGTTTTCCGGAAATAAAACAGGTCCTACACATTGTGGGCGCAACATGACCATAAATAAAGCGAATTGTGCTCTGTTGAATATTCCTAAACAACATTAGGGAAGAATGTTTAAATTGTCACTTTGTCACCATGTAGTTGGACAGAAGAACAGCGTGGGACGGGCCGGGCCTCGCGGGGGGCCCCGCTGGGACCGCGGACCTCAAACTTTAACATCTCGTATTTTTTCAGCCACATAACTGTCAACAATGAAGGTTTTGTTGCAATTTAGCATGCTCTATAGTAGACACTTTTGTTCTATAAAACAATGGAGTGGCACGTTCCGATTGTTTTTGTTAAAACAAATTTATACCCTAGTGTTTTGTTTTTAGGATTGGTTAAATAAGTCACGTCTCATATAAACAATCTTCAGCATTTAAAATCAAGGCGGATCTCTGAATTTGTCTTAGGAACTAACCTTATTAATTATTTAATTTTTAAGCTTTAAATTGCTTATTAGTAGGCATAGATAACATAACGGAATACCCTTTTGTGGAAAGTTCAAAGGTAATATTTTGTTTATGTTGTTATTTGTTAGATTGTCATACAACTCATAATTTAATTGCTATGTTTGTTACGAATTATGGACAACGTTGTTTTAAATTGTATTATTATAAATACTAACCACCTGCCCTTCTTTATCTACTTAGGCCGATTATCTACTGATAAATTGGTGCTTAATCAAATAGATGCAGTACCTAGATATTCAATCACCAATGTTCCTACAGACTATTTCAATAAACAGTGTGTAATTTCTATAATTAAATAGAGTTACCTAAATATGGATAAGTATGGTAGGTAATTTGTTTCATCGCACAAATTAAGAGAAAATAAATGTAAGATCGTCACATATTTTCCGTTTTCTTTAATTAATAATAATTCAACACCAGCAGCTGTGTGTATCGGGTCGAAAAAATCAGTTTATTATTCTATTATTTAATTTGTACTTTCATTGTCCAGTCACCGAAGCTATGAGGGTAATATTTCCGTATTTACATGCGGAATCCGGACAGGAGTCAAGTTTGACAGTGTCAACATGTCAACGTGACAATAGCTGTCACATGTCAAGCGCTGTCAATTGGGAGCATGAGAAGCAGTTCTGGCGGGACCCGCTTGTATCACAAAACGAAGAATTGAGTACAAACTACAAAAATATTTTGTTGATGAGCGATCGATCCCTTGGGGTGTGTTTCACATCATTTCCCGTTAACTCACAATTAATTAATCAAAGCTTCTGTTGGTTTAAGAGCGTTCTGAGAAAAAATTGTCACAGTTTTTTGTTATTCACAAAAAAGTACCTAGGTACTCTATGTGTATACTGGGAAATGTAAATTTTATAGTTAGCAAAGTAAGATTGTTTTATTGTGAAAGGCACATAAGTAATAAGAGCATTAAAGTATCGAATTGAGAAATAAATGTTATTCTAGAAATTATTTAAAAATTTTATGTTGTTAATAATTAATTATCACGAGATTTGTTTCGCAGTTGGACTTAATTTACGATTTGTGTACATAAGTATGATGTATTGAAGTTATTCTCGCCCCATTTGTAATATTCTTTGTGTGCGATCACACCCGATCGTTTAAGGACAATGGTGGAATAAACGGGCGATGTTTGAATAATCGGGACGAGTCCGCAAACAACGGGACATTGCGCCGACATCGCACAATGAGAGATTAATGGCTCTTTTTGTTATCTTTCGATGCTCTTTACGTGTTTTGTGGCCTCGTTTCACGGTTTATTAAGTCGGTTAAATATATCAATGAATGTTAAATCACCGAGCCATTTACACCAAAGGAACAATGAATCACATTTCAAACTCTTAATTTTAGTTTTGAGATAAAATATTTCAAGTGATCGACTCGATTTTACGACCCTCTAGCTCGGTTAAGATAGGATTGTGTAAAAATTCTATAATCACGAGAAAGAGCTATTAAGATGATACTTAAAAATTATTGACGATGGCCCATAACGTCAAGTTGAGCCTATATCGGGGATCGTAAAGTTGAAGTGTGTTGCGGTGTAGGAATCCACATTAAAGTGCATTTCGGTGCGACGTCCGCGGTGCTAGGAGCGGGCCAAGCTGTGCGAGAGACGGTTTTTCGGATAATTAATGTGCGTTTTTTGTGTTCCGCGGTAAATGTCGCCTTATCATCGTGTCGAGTTGTCGACGCCTCCAGCCGGCCGCAATCAAAACACCATTCGAGGCGGTCGTTAAAAATGATATAAAGTTTAATTTACAGCGTTGGCGCGTCTCGGATTAACTGTTATCGGGAATGTAATGTCCACATTCAGTTCCAATGTGAAAATTGTTTTCTTTGTTGAAATAACATTAAGCTTTTTATTACTTAATGTTGTCTTAACTTTGTTGCTCTTTCTGGTTGAGCCCCTTGATTTGTTTGTATGTTGATGTTACTAATGAGTATCCTCATTTGCAATGCATTTCAAGTAATTGTTTTTGCCTTATCTATAAGAGAAGTATGAATAGGGAAACGTGTTTATATAATCGTGTTTTCCATTGAGACAAAATTATTTTTTCTTGATCTTTCACGTACCTATCTACTTTATTTAGGCAGTTCTTAAAATAAAACTGGGCTATTAGATGACAATTATACTATTTTTGTAAAAGTTTAATAAATAAAAAAACTACAATAAAAAGAAATATATAAAAAACATCGGCTCTACCTACTCTTGCGCTCGAAACAAAACACGTTTAAGATTCTCGTTGCCTACATTTATTGGAAAACTATATAAAACGGACTGAAAATGTTATTCAAAGAGTGTTTAGAATCATAGAGCTTATAATAATTTTGTACAAAGAACTACTAAAATTTTTAAGAAAAGATCGAAACTATCTGAATTACCAAGTTTCACTTAGTTGCTTTTATTCATATTAAATATCATCAATATTCGATATAAGAATTAGAGGAGGCTATGAGAATGCAGTAACTGGTCTCCGAGTTGAAATGCGAGCAGCTTGCACCGCGACCTGCGCTCTGTGGGACACTATTGTTAACGATTGTACACCACTTCCACTACAATGATTTACGAACCGCCTTGCGCCCATAAAAGTGGGGACAACGCACTAAAAGATACAAAAGGTGCTAAAGAAAAGTAATATATTTCGAGTTGAAGTGAACGGATATAAAAGTTTGGTGAAATATATCAGTTTTTAGTGTCAGATACGAATGTTTGTTTATAGGGGATTACGCGCGCCTTCACGGAGCTCGCTTCGCACTCAGTGCGGATTTCGATTCGCTGGGCGGGCTGGCTCTAGCAAACGTTTTTACGTTTATAAGCCGATTTACTATTTAAGGGTCCAAACCAGATATATTTATTCACTTTCGTATGTTAAAGTACCTATGTATGTTCCAGTGAAACTTCTTAATTTAATGTTAAACTATTTCAATTTTTATATTTGTAATATTGTGGCTCTCTTAATTATTGTGTGTATATTTTTTATCGTAAGTATCTACCTACATATAACTTTCTGTAAGCCACAGCTTGTTATTTTTGTCACAGCAATAAAATTACAAAAAGCACCAAGTCAAATTCCTTATTGGTTCCAAATTTTATTGGCCAACGTGATTGTTGGTGCCTGGTTACGATTGACGATGATGATTTATTGCTTTTTATGAATCGATCGTGACCACCAGAGCGATCATCGTAAAGAACCCATAAAGTATCGAGCTGGCCAGCAATCCGACACCTCGACAGCGCGTGGAGCGCGGGCCCATCGGTTGTTTTTTCAGGGGACCTTTCACCGGCTGCGTGACCTCCGCCGTCAACGGCCGGTACAAAAAATCAGCTAAACACATTCGTAAAAGTAATCCATTAGGATTTATTCCGACCGCATCGGCCACCCACGTGGTGGTATAATTCTTCCTCAACGAGCTAACTTCATTATTGTGGAGATACAATAGTTAAGCGCACGATTTATACGTCCAACACGTTGACTTCTGTTTATAGCTCGCGGCGCGGGCGCGGGGCGCGGGCGGATTACGTGCGTCTGCGCACCGATTTATGGTCTTACCTCGATAAAAGCTTAAATACGTACAAATGGAAATTATTCAATGGCCAGGTATGAATGCTCTTGTATGAGAGCTACTGCGACGTAGGCTGCATGTGTGGTAGTCGATAATATTTTTTATTAACCGTAAATTGCTTTTTCGCAACGTCCAAAGTATAAAATAATTTAAGTGAGTAGGTACACTTTGCGTATATAATAAATTAACTTCATCATAAGAACATTATTGATATTTTTACGACGCATTTTGAAACAATTGGCAAGAACCCGAGTTATAAACCTATAGGAATTCATGTAGCATGGTGGGTGGCTGTTACCTAGATGTAAGCGATCGAACTTGGGCTCAGATTGCGCACAAATGTACATAAATAATGGGTTTATCCACGCAACAATGCCACTAGAACACCCATATTACCCTGCTTTACTATAATGAGGTATTATCGACTGTTTCTCCAAGTTTAATAGGCCATGTCGTGAGACGACAGGAATTTACACGAACGATCAATTGAGGTTGAATTTTTGTAGCAGGAGTTAAGCCTTTATTATGAATGAAAATAAATTCATATAAAATAATTTATACGTTAAGCGCAGACAACATTACTTAACTGCGACTTATACCAGAAGGCATTACCATATTCAATACAAATATTTGAGTTCTCGATTAAATTCCTGCTTAGATATACTATTTTGAATACGGAACAAACATTCTTGAAGTTCTCGAAAACACTTTAAATTCGTGTAAGTATAAATAGAATATATTTTAGGTACAGTATTGATGGCAAGGAGGCAGGCGTCAAGGGCAAAGGGCGCACTCTATTTCGGTAGGGAACGGAACGGAAAGTAAGCTGAAACTAATCCGCCGCGCGGGTGGCCGCAACCCGACACCGAACATTACATTTGTCATGTATAATGCGCGCGATTTCTTGCTCCTCACCTCGCGCCTTTTTATGTTTCACTTATTCTTTATTCAAATATTCAACGGCATGATATATTTTTTTTCGCGACAGTTTATGGCCGCAGTGTATACAGCCTGTGATATTACTCACAATATGAGTTATGCTTTATGTTCGAGTCGTTCTGTCTTTTCTATGAGTTATGACTGATAATAATGTTTTAAATTTTTTAAGGTTAGGTTCTTTAGAATACTTCATTTGAAAGTACTGGTACAGTACTGGTTCCTACATATGTATTATGGTACATACGGTACATATGTATTATGTACCTGCTTTTCTTAAACACCAGCGAGAAAATTATGAATGCAGGTGCCAGGTACAGCTACAGGTAGCCAGTATCTAGTAGAATTACGTTTAAAGCAGATATTTTAAAAAATATTAGGTAGGTAGTTACTTTTCTATAAAAACGTGCCTATTACTCACATTCCATGCATTGGTTATCACAAAATAAGTTAATAATCGATTAGCTGTAGAAACAAAACGCATAAGTTCATTTCACGCCTAAAATGTGACCAATGTGTCGTTGATTGCATTAGGTACTCGTGTTTTGAGCAAAAACTTCCCGCTTTCTATTGCATAATGACCAAAATGGCGTCCTGTGTGGCCCTCACCACGTGTGTTCCAAACAAATATTTGGTTGCGATTTGTAAGGCCCATTGACGTTTTGACGTTTTGAAAAAGCGGGCGCCGAGCTTGTTACATTCCAAGAGTTAGGGAACTAGATGTGTACATTTTTAGATTTTGTGTCAGTCAATTCGCACTTTATTAGCATTTTTTGTTGGTAGGTATATTTCTGTGCTTCTCGATTGGCTTTATTGACATATTATAGCCCTAAATAACTCATATCTGTAGCCTGTAGGATTGTAACTAACTAGGTACTTAGGTAAAGTAAATCAATAACGCATCTAGCGGAAATTTTGCTCTTTATAACTCAGGTAGAGCTATAAAGAGCAATTATTAGGAATTTTGGATACATTATTTTAAAGCCTTGATACTACAACAATGATCGCAGGGGTATTATAAGAATGTTTCTAATGAAAATAGAATTATGTAACTAAACCGTATCTATGAAATAAATAGAAATAGATAAATAATTCACTTATTATTGGATGTGTCTCATCCAGTTCCATACATCCACAGACGAAACTCTTTGGCCGAGTTCGTTCAAAACGATAGCACAATACGCCGCATTGTGCGACTGCAATGACACCCATTCTTATGCTATTTCCGATATTTTATGCGCTTGTTGATTTTACGAAAGAATTATGAGTTCCGGAATCTTACATGATGTTTTGACTGATTCAATGGGATTAGGTTTTGAAAGGAATCGGCGGAACGTTTGATACAATACAAATATTAAAAGAAACTGGTTTTATATAAGCGTCGAAGTGTTGGTTTGTTACACGCTCTTTCAGCTGACTAACGGTAGAGTGAAAAAATTAACATAAAATCAAGGATAGGTGTGTATATACACCACTATTTTTAAATCAGTACAAAAACTTTAAGGACATGTTAGCGAATACTTTATTATCGTGATCATGATGTTAGAATTACATAATATCGATAGATAGCAAAGATATAATCATTTGTTTATTTAAGAAAGTCTCACTAAAATCATAGACACATTGCAGAGTTCATTCACTTATTCATTGATAGTATTACCTAACCTTGGGCAATAAAATGAAACAAGAGATGTAGTTACTAACTTTATTTATTTTAATTTCCTAAATTCAAATCTCCCCTTCATACTTCATCCGGGCTTAGGACCGGAATAATTACTTTTTCACAATAAATTAAATAGGTAGGTACCTACGTAGGTATGCAATTACAAAATAAACAATATCAAAATCGAATTTTGACGTATAAATTAAGAAGTTAGAATCAGCTGTTTTTTACAATACCTAATCTGTATTGAACGAAAAAACGATTTTGGCGTGTTTAAGAAGTTAGAACCAGCTGTTTTTTACAATACCTACTCTGTATTGAAAGAAAAAACGATTTTGGCGTGTTTAAGAAATTAGAATCAGCTGTTTTTACAATACCTAATCTGTATTGAAAGAAAAAACGATTTTGGCGTGTGAAGTTAGAATCAGCTGGTATTTACAATTATCTTAACTAACCTTACAAGTATTTCAATAATAAAATTGTCCTTCAAAATGTCCACCACCGTTATCAATACACAGACGTGCACGTTTTATTAAATTGTTTTTTAACGAGAGAAGTAAGTAGGTATGTTTTTTTGTCTTTTCACTTCATCCAATATGCGCTGTTTTAATTATTGTTCGACACTAACCGGCTCACTTTTGTTCACTTAATTTCACTCCACAAAAAGAGGTCCAAGGGTGTGAGATCAGGTGAGCGAGGAGGCCAAGCAGCAGGCCCGCCTCGACCGATCCACTGACTTCCAAACTCCGCTGTGAGAAATTCATGAACCGCAGCGTTATTCGACATTCGTACTACGTCGAGGATCCTCTTAAAAATACGCTAGTACATTACACGTTAGCATTTTGTGACAACGCCTGCTGGTAAGCATTTACCACGACGGTTCGTACATTTGGCGATCGAGCGTTCGGGACTCGGGTACTATTATCTGTACATACGTACTGCTGCACTCGCATTTTCTCCACTCAAAAAGAACGCACGAAGCATAAGTACATAATCCCGTGATATGAATTGATATGATATTGTACCAGGAAAAACGTAAACAAACGCGACGAAAAAAAGCAAGTTTTCACTTCCGCTAACAATTAGGCACTGTTTGTCCGTTGTCGCAACGCGTTCGGCGTTGGGGTGCGAACTGCGAACTGCAAACTGCGACGCGGGCGCAGGCCTCAGAGGGAAAGGGGGTGGCGGGGTGAAGGATGGCGAGCTTCGACGCGAGTTTGCCGGAATTTATCAATGGAGCTGTCCAGCGGACCTATTCGAAATCGTACGCTAGAAAATTACAACACAATACCTAGTGTGGGTCATTGACTAAGAATAGGTTTAACAATTTTTACATATTTATGTGGACAATTTTGGGACATTTCTGTTTGTTAGTGTTTTTAATTATTTCTTACACAAATATGATTGGTTAAAGGTACTTAACACCCTGTAAAATTTTATGTACTGATTAAAAAATAGTGGTGTATATTGAAATCAATAAAATAGCCTATATAGACTCTACATTTATTTTTATGGTAGGTACCTATATCTAGGAGATTTAGGTACAAAAAAGATATCAGGTATTACCTAATACCTAAGCCTAATACCTACCTACCTACCTACCAATTTATCTACTTAGGTTCAAACTTAAATTAATGCATTTGAAGTTAAGTATTAAAAGCGGATCTTATAACTTTTATAAAATGTGTTGTAAGTATCTAGAAATATCTATTAACACAAATTTAAAAGAAAGAAACTTTAACATTCCCTTGAAACAAGACTACTTACCTACATGCTTATTTCAGAAGTGCACGGAAGATTATCTACACATCAAAGATAATGCGACATAATGTATGAGAGTGTACCTACAT
The DNA here is from genome assembly GCF_905220415.1 of Colias croceus. NCBI lineage: Eukaryota > Metazoa > Arthropoda > Insecta > Lepidoptera > Pieridae > Colias > Colias croceus. The sequence continues at coordinate 8,573,269 of NC_059539.1, read as the reverse complement.
TTATTACAAATAATATTCAAGTAGGCACAGGATTGTTACAGACATACCTACACACATTTCGCCAAATTGAAAAACATCTGAAAGCGCCTGAATGTCCCCTAATACCTCACCGGGAAGGTCGTTTACATTCAAAAGGCTATAATTTTTCATATCTTTACCTACAAATGAATATGTTTTGATATGTTTTTGTCAATAAAAACAACAGTTTCGTTATGAGAAATATGATTTTGTGTTTAGTAATTGCTGGCTTTAAGTTGGCTAATCATTTAAATGGACATTGCTAAGTTGTTAGGAATATGGGGAATTTTATATGAAGCATAGTATAATATTTATGTCTGCTAGGTATTTTGTAAGTGTTAAATTATAGACAAATTTTGCCATTTCTATATTATTAAGTAGGTACTACTGGATATTATATTTTACTGACTAACTTATATTTTATTTATATTTAAAATAATAGGTAGGTAAGTGAGTAGGTACCTAGGTCTAGGTACTAGGCGCTAATTCTTTTTACCTATAGGTATTTGAGTTTTTAAGTAGGTAAGGTAACAGTACCATTCATGGTCAGCGTTCCAATTTTGGTCGATTTTGAAAAAAAGCGGCGAAATAAGAAATCTTAATGCTGTTGGAAAAATGGAAACACATAATTATAAACTATAGACAATCTGCTTGTCAAAAAATGACGTTTCTCAATATGAAACTTCACATTCGCAATATGGCGAGCCGTTAAACAGGATGCAGTGGTGAAATTGTAAATTACGTGTTATTTTTGTTAAGGTTGGTGAGTATTTCTGCTCGTTTTATTATAATAAAATAAGGGTTTTTGAGATATAGGATTGCTGTGATACTTAAGGTAACATACCTGTCAGACAAATGATACGAAAAAATGCACATATTTCTATCCTGGAAACTGCGTAAACTGCGCTGACCATTACTGGAACGTCCAATAATCATATTTCCAATGATGGTCAAATTGACCACGACTGGTGTAATAAGGTTTTTTGCTTTTTTGATCAAATTTAGAATATTTGTCCGCAGAAATAAGGTTTAATTACATCGTTATTTCGTTTGTAAATAACGGTCCAGTAATGGTCAATAGTTACCATTATTGGGGTGACCATGACTGGATGTTGAATTACAAACCGTTATGTTTATATTTTATAGGAGTAGGAGCGTGCTTTTTTATTGAACTATTTATCCTTATTTTTGCCAAATTTATCAATTAGGAATAAGAATTGATGTGGTTTCGTTGTTTCATAAGACAACAATGGCACCAAAGAAAGACTACACGCCCCATCAAATGGGCCTTGCGAATTGCGATGGAAGCTGTCAGAAAAGGATATAGTTATTCAGCAGCAGCTCAGAAATATGGTGTACCGAGAATGACTTTAAGGAACAAAGTCACGGGAAAGAGTCCTGCTGTCTGTCATATGGGTTCTCCTATAATTCTTTCTACGAATGTGGAAGTCATATTGAAAGAGTGGTTGTTTGCAATGGCAGAGCGACATTGCCCGCTAGGAAAGGAACAACTATTAAAATCAGTTCAACTTATTATAAAATCTGCTAATAAGAATATTACAAATGACAGACCCGGAAGGAAATAGTTCGATTTATTTTTAAGCAGACATCCATAAAACAAATCTCTTGTTTAAAAACAAATCTCTTGTTTCTTTTATCATGAATAACACACATTATTGATAAGCCTAGTGACCATAATTGATGCTGGCCATAATAGGAGCAGACCATAAATGGTGGGTCAACATTGGGTTTTTGGCTGTCCATCATTGGTACTGTCTACATCAACTTTTCAAATTAATTTTTTGACTTTGCTATTAAAGACAAGACCTATTTATAAGCTTTCGTGTTTATAGGAATCCTGCCTTAATCAATATCAACAGTTTTGAAACATACATGGTTTTAATCAGATAATTATAAGTATTTCGGAAAATAAAATTTAACAACATTAAAGTGACCATGACTGGTGCGTTTACCGTATTTGGGTATGAAGGTTACCTACGTAGGTATCACAATAAATTTTCTGAAATAGAGAACCAGTAAATTTAAATTAACCTGACCTACTTAATCTTAAAAAAAAAGGAGAAAATTGCTTTTTTCTATCGCCTAATCGCATAGGTATCTACCTATGTACTAGGTGATGAGGCGTCTTAGAAAAATAATAGCCTATTAACCTAGTTCTGTTGTCTGTGATAGACTTGTTTCTGTTCCTCTGTAAAAAAAAATAAAAACATTTTTTTTTTATAAAATTTAATATTTTTACTTAGAATACCTAGTTAGTAGACCTACCTATTTCATTGCAATTTGCAAATATAAGTACCTTATTAGTAGATTTGTATTCCTATACTATTAATGTAACGGTAAATATAAATAATAAGAAAATTAGAAAGTCGAAAAATAAATATGGAAACTCTATGTAGAGAGTTCTATTTGAGTCGTATCGTAGAGTGTCGGCTTAACGTAATGTTTTAAGAAAACCTCTATAAAAGAGGGCGTCTCTCTCTAGCGCGCGTAAAACGCGACAATTTCATTGCGCGCCATCTCTCTCTACACTGTATGTTTACATTAATGGGCGGCGCAGAAACTTGTTATTATGATTGCGCCCGCGTTCTATTTTACCGTGTTTCTATGTTTTTCTATTATAATAAACAGTTTAATTATAATTTCGCGATAAAAAGTGTTCTTGTACGTAAAAATAACGTAAATGTCGCAATTTTACTGATATATAATCGAACAAGTTAACTGTAATTCGAATGTTATAGGCATGACGAATGAAAAGCTAACGATGAATTGTGACAGTCGGTAAGTGATATGGAATACAAATTAAATAATAATGTGATATTGTTATGAGTGGGTCGAGGGGTGCCGCGCGGGTAGCGAGTGGCTGATGGGGAGGCGGCAACGCCCCCCGCCCCGCCCCGCACGTGGCGCCTCTCCCGCGCGTCAGTCCGTGCTCGGCCTCCGTTCTGTTCGCTCTCGTGTGCACAGCAAAGCATAGACAATCGGCAATCGCGTTCTAGTGCCCGTAATGTGTTCGACTGTCGTGCGGTATGGTTGAGGATGTGTCGGACGGTCCGGTGAGGTACTGTGGAACTGAGGTGTTGATGGATGTGGACGGGTGGTCCGGCTCCAGGATGGTGGCGGAGGAGAGCAAGACCCGCGCGACGGACTTCTCGATAGCCGCCATCATGGCCCGCAGCGCGGAGCAGCCGCGCAGCCCTGTTGCCGTCGCGCGATCGCCAACCTTCATCGGTGAGATAGGCCTAACTGAAAAATTATATTATCCTTTATCTTTTGTATGATATTAAAATCCACTGTGACATATTTTAAGAAGACTAGAATTTTAAATAAGAAAAACACGAGCTTTTCAACTTTTTCCAGAGCTTTAAGGAATACCTATTTTTTGTATATTGCATTTTCGGAATATTCATCGCCAAGTTATTTAAATTTAAATAAAAAAATTAATATCAAAGATAAAAATGTTTATTAAAATATAACTGGGATACCTACCAAAAAAGACAACATGACTAAATAAGTAATGTTTAGAGACTTTTATTAGGTATTTTGATATGACCAGATAAACATTTTATGCAAAACCGTCGGCCGCGGTGGTGAAACTACCTAAGGTAGGTAGGTAGTTTTATTTCCTAGAAGTGTGTGCTATATCGTACCTAGTTAAATTATTTACTTATACCTATGTACCTTTTATGTCTAATTTGTAAATAATCCTAACTCGGAAGGATACTTTAGGTACCTATATTATAAATTGGATACCTACTTATGCAATTAAAAGAGATTTTTCTTTACATTTTTACAATATAACTGGTAAGTGGTAATAGGTAATACCTAGGTATCTATAGGTAAACCCTTTTCGTATGTTTATTAAAAATACATTAATAAGCTTCTTGCACACTTCTTGCACAAAACTCTACATTTTTCATAAAACATAGGTACCTAGTTTCTTATTTAAAATAGGTATGACACAAAGAAGTATTTATTTGCTATTGTTCAAATCTATTACCTACTTAATTAAAATAATATTGATTAGGTAGTTAGTTAGATAACATCAGAGTTTAAAAATAGTTTTCACATTTGTTACCTAGTAATTTTAACTCTATTATCTAGGAAGATATTTATGGATGGGTACCTAGGTATTTATTTATTGTTTATTTTGCGCAAATTCAACATCAATATTGTCATATTAATGCTTTGTTGTGACATCGGTATCAAAGCATGAAAAAATTTGGTACCTATGCTTTTTATTAGGTATTTAAAATACCTACCTATTGAATGCCTTAATTGATTCAATAAATTCTAATATGTAGGTAGGTAGGTAGTAGCCAAACTATATAGGTTGGTACCTACCAATACCTACCTTATCCCGGATTTCCACATGAAATAGGTAGGTACCTACCTAATTAATAGATCCTATTTTTGAAAAACATTATCTAGTCACTTAAAATAGGTAGAATGAGTTTTAATTAACTACTCAGTAGGTACCTATCCATTTATGCTTTGTTTACGCCTACCATCTGCTACCTGATAATATAGTGTCTAAAATTGGAAACTATATCCTATAGGTAAGGTACTATGAAACGTTTTGTGTCATAAATCAATGACATTCTTGTAAGAATGTGTAAAAATAGATAAGCTAACTATAAAACACGTAGGAAACAAAAAATAGAGGATTGAAAACCTAAAAATAGCTATTGTTATAAAAAAGCACCTTTTGAAAGCTTCTTTATTTTTTAAATACCTTAGATTCATTGAGCCAGTCATAGATATCATAAATAGTTTTCGAACTTTCATATCAAAATATGAGTGGTGTGAGTGATGCTTTGGTATGGGTAATTACAATAATTAAATAAAGGTATAAGTAACTTTATTACTCAACCTTACGATCATACAATAAACTAACCATTGTCCCGTACTAGATTATAATCTGTTTTATTGTAATTTTACTAGATACTAGGTATTTTATAAGGTGCCTTTTGCAAATAATTGTCAATTGTTTTTTGCAAGAAATCGGTGACTCTTGGTATAAAAAATTGGAAATATGGGGGTGGTCTGATTACCTAACTGTTAGTACTGTGTAGGTTCTGGACATGAAATATCATCATAACAATCAAAATAAAAATAAAAAATGTTCGTCACGATAAGTATTAAGTAGGTAGGTAATATACCTAGCTTACTCCCTCGCTCCGTGGTTATTGCCTATGAAAAAAAAATTAAAAAAAAAAATTTGCATTCCTATGATGGCTTTAATCTATACATATAATAAAATCGTAGGAAAGTCAAAACTGTACATTGAATATTTTTTTAAAAGAATACTTGGGCCGTGATCTATAATCGATATAGAAGCCAAAAACATAGTTTTTAGAATTTTTGTCTGTTTGTCTGTTTGTCTGTTTGTCTGTTTGTCTGTATGTTTGTCTGGGCTAATCTCGAAAAGTACTGCATAGATTGACTTCAAATTTTGCATGAATATTACTAACAGGTCGGGTGAGGCTATAGGCTACATATTATCAAGCTATCACCTACGGGGGAGGAGCTGTGAACCTTTATTTTTCTTACATATTCCGTGTACTACGACAGCGTACAATCTAAAGACTCATGTTTAAATGTTGTTTTTGAGTAAGCCATGCTATTATCTACCTTTACACTATAAAAACTACGTCATTTATGTTATTTTGGCAGAGAAACAGTTAAATGAATCTTAGCAGTATAAAGACAAATTTGAAACAGCGCCATCTATAGCCAGTGTTATAAAAATCAAACACACATTAACTATTGGAAATTAATAATTAAATGACGCATATATAAATGTTGTTTGACAATATCTAGATTGAAACTATAAAAATTATGCCATTTAAGTAACTTGGGAAGAGAAACATAGTTTAAAGAATGTAAGTTGTATAATGTTAATTTTGTGACAGCGCCATCTATGAGATTTCGTAAAAATCAAATCAATTTACATGTTAACACTACTGAATACACTGTTGAAAATTAATAATTTAAATATAATCATGTTATTTATTTAACTCTTTAACCCATATCTTCCCTTCCCTATAAGGTATATTTCGTGTAAATAATAAATATACTACATTTTTTTAAAGTGAGGGTAGATGTTTATTATTTTAAGTAAAACTAGACACCATTATCTACAGTAATTAATCTAATATTGATTGTGTTCATTAGTTACAATTTTAAAAATCTTCGTGTTTTATAAATTTACTCGCTTACCGCCCGCGGCTTCGCCCGCTTTGTCTAAAACCTAATAAATTATATACTAAAACCTTGCTCTTGAATTAGTCTATCTATTTAAAAAACCGCATCAAAATCCGTTGCGTAGTTTTAAAGATTTAAGCATACAAAGGAACATAGGGACAGAGAAATCGACTTTTGACTATTGAATGCCATAAAACCAAAAATATCAAATGCAATCTTAGTGTTTTGTGAATTTTCACCGTCATGCGTTCCCACTAAAGGTAAGTTGTTACATGATACAGGTATTTATTTTTTTATAATGATAGCAATTCATGTGTTTTGTTGGTATTATTCTTTTATATATGACTTTTACAAGATTTTGAGGTGCATTGGGAACAGTAGTTTTTGATAAAATTTTATTTGTAAGTAGCTTTTTTTATAGATTTACAGTTAACTTTTGATTTTTTTATTTACAGATTCAATGCTCATAAAATTATATCGCCTTTGGAAGACGATTTCTGCTGACAATTTTACAACACCACTTGAAAATTGATGATTTGATGATAAAGATAGTGGCAGCGAGGATTAAGTGGAAATTAGTAATCATCCGCTTCGTTAATTTTTGACTGAAGTTAATGTCCAACGTCCAATGGTTCAATCATTGATCAATATCAATAATAGTGTTAATCATAATGGTTCAATCATTGGAAGTATCTCGGGAAATTTTGGAGGATATTTTTCAGGAAGGAGAGGAGGGGCAGCCAGTCACATATCAAACTACTACGTTTTAGTACCGAAAAAATGTTATTGCCAAATGAAACGTAAATTTTGCACTCACAACTGTACAAGTAATGTTTTTATTTTGACTTTGCGGTTATCTGATTATAATATTTATCGTTATGGCTATCGAGGTACCGACCGTACTGGGATCAGAGTACATGATATACAGTTCATCATCCAGGATTGCTAAGAGCATTTACACACTGAAAAAGATGTTTTCTTTGAATCGTAGTTGCTTCATTTATTTATTTTTAATCATTTTACATAACTAATATGTTTTATATTTTATAAATATATCATTTTCATTATTTATAAATAAAATGGATCCAACATAACTTTGTTGTGTATCATTTCTCTATTAATAACCCATAGGCATATTTTCCGAGCGCCCCATTTAAGTTGCGGTCCTGAAATTATAAAAAATTTATGTATACTTTTGCCAAATATGTATAAGCTCATTGCTCAAGCTCATTTTTACATAAAAATAACAAAAACTAAACTACTAAATAAAATAAATTATGTAAAGATTTTATAAGAAAACACAGTATATTTATTAGGAGACAGTGATCTCTTCCAGGCAAAAGATATTCATCAGCTCAATAAAATTGAATAGTATGTTGTTAGTTATTCTTTAGATTCACAATTGTAATGAGCATTTCCGCATGCAAGTTATTTCAAGTAGTATAGTAGTTTAGATATATCATAGTTTTGACACATTAAAGTTCCAACAAAACCCTCAAATTTTTGAGCAGAGTTGAGCAAGATAATTTGAAAAATGTGCCGTGTTAAGTATTATAGAAAAGGTTAGTTCGTTGGTAATTATTATTTCTTCTTCATTTACATGTTGTTAGTAAAAATAAACTTTGACTAACAGTCAAAGTATATTTTAACTAATACTACTTAATACTATTATACTTATGTTCAGTATTTATCTGTATTATTATTGCTTGGTAATTAATATATTTTCATGTCGTATACTTAATTATAAACATAAGTTTGATGTGTTATTAGCTGGATTTATTGAAGTGAAAACTTTTTTAGCGGCGTTGGGTATAAAATCTTAAACTCGCGTCAGGACACGTGACCATCGAAAAAGCGTGACGGATGTTAGTTTTTTTAGCCCTTATTCCATGCGTAAGACAGATACCTACCATTCCAAAATATCAAACATGCTGAACGTTAATAATCAAGTTTTCACTTCTGCCGGCACTCCCGGAGTGCAACCCGTCTTTTTTTTTACACACTCACAGACTTATAATATTTTATGTTAAAATAGTGTTAATCATATTAATATTTTTTCACAATTAAAAATATTTCCTTTTTTCTGATGGTGATGTTATGAGGACCATATTCGGTCCTCATATCATTAAAAATCTGTGCGAAAACTATAAACACTTGTGAGGCCCTCACGGCAGTCACGGATGAATTCTACACATACCCGTGGCCCTGTCGTTGATGCGGCTCGACGGAACACAGTGGGGTTTTGGTCGGTAGGAATCCGACATAACCCACGGCCTCTTCCCCGGAGGCCGTGGGTATCTATGCAAGATTTCCCCACTAAAAAAAAAAGGCCCTCACGGCAGATCGGGGCGGTCTGACGCGAAGTGGGGACAGCGTTGTCACTGTATCGCTTTTGCCACGCTTTTCAACAGACTTATTCGATAGTTCAGTTTTGTGTTAAGACCGCTGTGACAACCAACCCGTGAGACAAACAAACCCGGTTTCCCCTATTATCCCGTTAGACCGAAACCCTCACTGAGAGGGAATTACGTCTCACTACTGATCACGACAGTCATATTTTATCTCGAGAATCTGAAACTTTACTCAATATGAAGACCGTTTGACAAATGATAGGGTGTATCATAATATTATTCGATCTCTTGAAGATGAACATGAGCATAAGCAATGACTAGAGTAGGGACGCGAATATTACAATTATTTGAGACAAGAACGATTAATATTTGTTTAATGAAAGATTAAGAATTGAAATTATTCAGTCTCTGAAAACGGACGAATAGCGAGATATGGCCCGTCTTACTGCAGACGATTTCGTCATAGTCTTGATGACTTAGAGGTAAACAATCTACGAATTCGGTGGTGTGGTCCGACAAATATAAAAGTGGGTTTGCTTATAACCTCACAATTTATTACAGATCATCTTCTGTATATGCGATATTAACGTAGTATGTTCTTTGCATGCTTTACATGCTTTAAAGTGGAGTAAGGAGACGGCTTTCGTTTGAAGATACACCGGAACCTTTGAAATCACTACTTTTAGAGGAACATACTGTGCAATCTAAACTGTTATTAGACAATATTCGCTCTTATAGTAGTGCGTTTCAAATGATCCTTTGGTGCTCAATAATTATCAGAAGGTCCTTTCATGCTTACTTTTAAGATACAAGGTCAAGTTTACCATTTGATAGGATCCCTTTTGCCTGAAGGCCAACCTAAGTTTGTTTAAATATATTTTGTATTCGACTACAACGAATAGTGGAATACAAGAAATCAATATTTCTCAAATTTAAAACTGAACTCATTTCACAATTATTTTAGAACAGGTTAATTCGTATGTATGCAGTTTTAAATCGACATTAGAAGCTTTTCCTCAAGATGGTGATATCGGCACTCAGGAACTCCCTGGACGTGTTATAACGCCCAGGCCACAGTATTACAATTTTTCCTACAGTAGAGCAACGAATGTATTTTCGCATAGCAACGGAGGGGAACTCGCGGGGGGTCAAGTGACGCGGGCCACGTACCACAAACATGCTTAGTTTGTGGTACCGAGCGCGAAAGAAAGTCATCGTGTTTTTAGTAAAGTTACTATGTATACTGACGTAATTTAATACTTAGGTACATATTCTATAATGGTGCGCTCAAACTGTTAATCTACATTTAATTTAGATTATTATTTGAAATACTAAGTAATGTAGAATTTAAATCACATTCGTTCATGTTGTCTTTAGATTTACTTATCAGTGTTCAATTTTAATGTAGTTAAATTTTATAAGAGACAATAATTAAGAACATTCAAAAATAAAGTGTCACGTATTTTTTTTTAAACGACGAATGACGAAAAACGACGTAATCGCGGACGAAGTCGCGGGCAACAGCTAGTACCCAAATAAAACAAAGCTAGCAGCTCTGTTAAGTGTCAATAACAATGAAAGTAACACTTTTATTTGTCAATAAAACGGCAACATATAACAAAAGTGGTGAACTAATTGGCGCTGCGCGTACGCAGGCGCGGGCGTCGTGTTGCGGGTCACTTCGTTATTTGGGATTAATTGTGCGGAACCGCGTACACGATACCTCTATAGTCTATACCCACATTTTTCGACATCAAATTAGGATATAAAAAACCGTCCGAATTTATTGCTGTAGTTCTTTTTATTATGGCCTAATTAAGGTAAGCTATGTTATGGGCATTATAATTATACGCCATAACAATACATTTCCATTTTGACTTCTTAATCATAATCACTTTTTTTGTAACATTCTGCAATGAATTTCTTTAGTTTGAGAATAAATATAAATCGGCATTATTCACCTTGTAAGAACGTTTTGTTACTATAATATCATCCAATTACTTATTGAAAAGGCTCTACCGGAATACGGATTTTTTATAATATTTAATACAGTTTCTTCTTTCATAAACAACAACGTAAAGAAAGGCATCATGAGGTACACTGGTAGGTAACAAAATGCAACATCAAATTACACCAAACAAAAATTATAAAGTAGGTAAAAGACATTGTAAAATAGATACCTACAATGGTAGACATAATATTACATTGTAAGTTTGTAATTATATTTGATAACTAACATTATGTGATTTGTTGTAATACTAAAATTACAGCATTTTAACATTTTTAGCCATTCCAGCTGAATAATATCTAAACTACGGCATGGTAATATTATATTTATGCGACGGTAAAAGGTCAACAGGGCTACAAAAATTTTATTTTTACGACCCGTACTGGTTTATGTACAATTATTAAATTATTTCTATCGTAAAACCTTTAGTAACAACATGATTTACAATCCCTAATGCAGCTACAATATGCTCTAACTAGCTAGCGGTTACTTGCGACTTATAATGTTATCGTAATATTGTATGTGATATTGCCTCATTTTTCTTACACACATTATACAGAACTTCTATAAAATTGCGACGTTTATTAAGAATGTATTAAATTTACGTGAAAACAACTCGTTATCTATGCTACAAATTCGCTTTAACTAACAATTAGGTGTCTGTTTCAACCGGGATAAAAAAAAACTGTTAATAGGTATACTTGCAGATTAGTAAATTTTATGTATAAATTTAATCAAAATCTCAATAAAATCAAACTTTTCTGGATCTTTCGTTACCTAAGTAGGGTCGACTCATCTAATTCTGTGACAAAACAGAATATGAAAAAAAAATCAGGTTTAACTTTATAAATTTTATTTTTATTTTTAATAGGAACATTAACCAGTCTTCTATTTAGCATATGAGCAAGTGTAATTTTAACACATATGAATTAACTCAGCGTAAAATGAGCTTAATCAAACCGCGATGACTTGTCTAATTCTGTGACAATCACTATAATTCGGTGATAGTACTTCTCTAATTCTGTTATAACCGAATTAAGCGAGTATTTATTATTTTTTAACACAAAAGTAACAAAAAAATAAAATTAATAAAAAATATAACATATTGAAACTAATAATTATGTATTTATTAATCAACGAGAAACTATCAAAAGAGGGGAACAATAAAAAACAATATTGGACTTCATAAATTGTTTGTGTGTAGTGTGTACGGACTCATTTTTGACTGCAGAATACTTTGAATTGCGGATGTCAGGGTTGTTTCATTATATTTTCTATCTTTATTTTTGTCTTCCTCCATGCTGTCTAAAATAAAAAAAAAGTAACTCACTTAATTATGTGATAAAAAAATAACGGACTTTTTTAAAATGCTTGAAAGCGATCCTACTTTTTTACCTGAGTAAAAAATAAATATTTTCTGACTTAAACAACTAACGTATACGTACTGAAGACAATTATTAATACACGAATTGAAAATAATAAAAGTTTGCTTGGTTAATTCGGTGACACTGTTTTGAGTTGCAATCTTGAGAATCGTTAACTTTTTGAACCCAGGAAATAAGGTATTATGCAAAAACAAATGAGAAATTAGTAAGGCCTTTGTCGGTATCATTAAATATATGTTTTTAACAATTAATTGTCAAAGTATCATGAACTTAAACTCATCTTTTCTATTTAAAATTAATTAAATAATGACAGCATAGTCGCACGCTACCGGTGAAACGTCAAACATGGCGGGCGCAATGACAAATCCCGTGATTGTTACTATTTCACTCGCACGATCTTAACAAAAATTTGCACACGAAAAGAAGCTTTATTATCCTACCATAGGGTTAATTTTAATGTATTGGATTTTACTCCTATAACGCTGTGTAAGAGTCCAAACGTTGTATCTCCGAATTAAGTGAGTCACACAATTAGGTGAGTTTACCCTATACCTAGAACAAAATTTTAAATGAATATTTGATTAAGGTAGAGATCACTTAAAATTATATAGATTTATTTTTATTTTAAATCTTAATATATATAAATCTCGTGTCACAATGTTTGTCCTCAATGGACTCCTAAACCACTAAACAGATTATAATAAAATTCGCACACCATGTGCAGTTCGATCCAACTTGAGAGATAGGATAGTTTAAACATGTAGGTACCACGGGCGAAGCCGGGGCGGACCACTAGTACTAATATAAAAATCAAGAGTCTATATCTTGAGTTTGTATAAAAATCAAGAGCAACAAACATTGCTTCCAAAATACAATCTTATAAGAACATTTTGTTGCAATAATTTATCTTATAAAATCTGTGACATACAGTTTTAAAATAGTGGAAAGGAAATATCTATAGGTACCTAGCCTATAGATTTTCGCTATAAACCAGCGAAAATATTAAATGTTCTTATAAGATTATATTTTGGGAGCAATGTATGCAATTTCTGTTATTTTTCCTGCGATTTATTCAATCGAGCAATGATCGAAACGCCGCGATTAATTATATTTAAGTATGTAGGTATATTATACCTATTGGTTTTTTTTTTATTGGTAATAGGGAAGCGCTTGACCACAATCTCGCCTGATGTTAAGCTGAGATGTGGTCTAAGATGGAACGCGCTTCCCTAGAAGGTACCTGTTCACTCTACGCTTGAAAAAACTTGGTTAAACTGTTGAAAGTCTTTTATTCCAAAATCTATACATAATACATATTCGCATAAAACCAATCTGTTTATACCTCAATTTGTAAACAGATCCTGTGTCCAGACAAAGTTCGCCAGCATCCATCAGCTCGGCTGCTTCAAGCCGGTCGCCAGTACCTGATGAGGACGTGGAGGTGGATGTGGAACAGTGCTCCGACGGTGAGAGGGACGCCTCTGACCATGCTATACCTTCCCCTGCACCGTCTTCAGGTGAATATAGTTATTATTATCATTATTATCTACTAGCTGCTATTCACCCGCGTGGCTGCGCTCCTGTTGGTCTTAGCGTGATGATATATATAGCCTATAGCCTTCCTCGATAAATGGGCTATCTAACACCGAAATAATTTTTCTAATCGGACCAGTAGTTCCCGAGCTTAGGGCGTTCAAACAAACAAACTCACTTTATAATATTATTAGAGATTATTTCCAGTGTGGGAAAGTGATGACGCCAGACAACCAATACCGCTCTAAGGCTGGTTGCAGAGCTTGACCGACCATCAGTGCGTACGTCAGTCGCGCTTGTCGTATGTATGGAAATTCATAAAACCGTTCATAGCTAGACCGACCATACGCACGCTTATTGTCATGCGTATAGTGTCATAGTCATACAATTGTTGATGCGTATCGTCAGGACCGACGGTACCTACGCACTGACGGTCGGTCAAGCTCTGCAAGACTGCAACCAGCCTGAGATCATAGTACGGGGATCTGTCATAGGTCTTCTTGTGTCTTGTACGTATGTGATTTGAGTAAATATGTTTATTGTTAATAAATATAAATAAGATAAAAGAGGCTGCGTTTGCGTAGAATAGGTACGACGTTCACTTTGGTCGTAGTGTCACAAATGAATATAATTATAGTTAGTTACTACGTAGCCTTCTTTGATCTTTGGGCTACTACTAATATCTACTACTCTAAAATGATTAATAAATTTGAAGAAGGTAGTCATTTCTGAGATTAACTTTCAGCCAAATAAATAAACTTTTCGTTTTAACAAATATTAATTATCAAAGTGTACATTTAATCTAACATTACATTAATCAAGGACAACTGACACTGTTTGCTGATTAGAAACACATATCTTTTTTCCACTTATAGGTAACAAGATCTGTTGCATAGAACCTGCCTAGGACAATCCATTAATAAAAAAAATGAAACCAAATTTGTACAGATTTTGTACCTATATGTACCTATGTCAAAAATAAATAAGTAGTATAGGTATCTAAGAGAAGATAACATACCGAATATAGAAAAGTAACTACAAATATTTTGAATGATTATTTAAGTGAAAACTTCTTTAGCGGCGTTGGGTATAAAATCTTAAACTCGCGTCAGGACACGTGGCCTGATCGAAAAAGCGGATTTTTTTTAGCCCTTATATTCCATGCGTAAGACGGATACCTTTCCAAAATATCAAACATGCTGAACGTTAATAATCAAGTTTTCACGTCTTCTGCCGGCACTCCCGGAGTGCAACCCGTCTTTTTTTTTTCTCGTACCTAGTTAATGTAGAGCCGTTTTGTAAATTGTATAAAATTCTTGGTTTTATCGCTTACACTGATATTACATTAGATTTACATATGTATCTTCGTTTATCTCTCTTAAATTCATAATATAATGCATTTGTCTGATTGATCACGTTAATAAATCTTCAATAACTTGGAAGATAATTTGCCAATTATAAACAACTTCATACATAAAAGAAAAGTAAACCGTAATCTTAAAACACACTAAAATTAAAGAAAGACCATTAAACAGCCCTTTTTACGAGACTAATGTGCAATTCATTTAAATTTATTCATTTACATTAATGTAATGAATTTTATCTGGATACAACAATCGTATCAGTTTTTATGGAAGCTTGTTCCGTTATTATAAAAATGCGGACTCCGTTTTTAAAACGTATAAAGTGCATGCTGTTAATTACACTTTTGACACACAATACCTCCAGTATTCACTCATTGTGACGCAAAAAGTAAATTGAAGTTGTGATTACAGCAACTGTTATTAACATAATAAAAAAATATTCTCACATTGTTTCTCACAAAGTTCGTAAGTACTCGGCGCCATTAGAGAATCGTCGGCAGTATGTGCTACTAATTTTGCTTATCTATTGCTCAATTGATTGCAAATGAGATGATTGTCAATTGTTTGTGCGTACCTATTTATTAGCCTGACTTTCTCAAAAACGAAATTTTACGAAACGAAATGAGTGCTATACTTGCAGGGCTTAGTAACGCACATGCGACCTCTCCTCGCCAAGAGAACATATCATTTTTGAAAGAAGCCAACAAAAATTAATTTAACAATTCACATATAAAAATACAATGTAGCGAGATATTTATCACCTTAACAAAACACAAGACTGTGCGAGTGAAAAATCTTTTGCAACAGGCGACGTAATAACACGGTAATAAGCTGCGTTCATTCGGAATGTTGCTGACTAGTTACTAACTGACGATATAAAACAAATACAAAGTAATATAAAAAACAACGCGTGTAAAAAGGCAAACAATAACAGGAGAACTATTAACATTGTTCTCTCTCCAACAGTTCAATTCTTGACACGATTGCATGCGTTATGGATATAAATCAAACCATTATACTGATAGATGGATTGTTTTGTGTCGGACTGAGTGACAACTTAACTTGCTTTCCCTGCGACACCGTTCAGAAAAATAACGTCATTATGTAATTAGTCATTATAAAGGAGATTGCAATTTATTATTTTTGCTACAACGTTGACTAATATGTACCCATATTTCTTCACGACACGGTTAGGTTTTTATACCTACATCATACATGTTTTATAATTTTGTTTAAACTACTGTAAACATTGCGTGATGTCGATATTAATAAATAGCTGGATAAAATATATACCTAGTATCCTGTATAAGTGAATGCGTAGAATCAAAGATTTTGTGTTCAAAATCGTCAAAATATTTGAATGCTGTTTTCAATATTCGGACGGTACCTATATTAATTAAAATAGTTAGTAGTGATGATTTAGTAATTAATAGACATGTTAATTCTATTCGGATGCAGGCTTGGAGGCAGGTAATAAAAAACAACAAATTAACGTCAAATTTTTAAATTAAAGACGGATTTGAATTGCGAATTTGTTCAATATTTATGTTGACGTTTGTACTTGTTATCGTCTGTATTACAATTATTTATACTTAACGAGTGCTATTTTGGTAACTCAATATCTACTACATTTTCAATCCATCGAACAAGTAAGACACTGATACTCATTGATATTGATTCAATTTACGTTGAACTGTTCCATTGAAAGTATTGTTCTTCAACAGAATTAGGTGAAAGGGATACTCCATCACCAGCTCGACCCTTGGCTCCACCAGTGACGTCATGTAACTGTGAAGAACTATTGTCTGTAGACTGCCAGCTTGAGACCAAGGAACTGTGGGACAAGTTTCACGACTTGGGCACAGAAATGATCATCACAAAGACCGGGAGGTAAGTCTGTAGTTTAAATTACCTTTGTGTTTCTCTCTTTGACAATGCATAGAAAAACTGATAAGGCTACGCCCATATTATTTGCCAAATAGTCAATTGCGTCTTTGCTGAAAATAAATCTTGCTATGTATCGCATGAGTAAAATTGAACATCGGTTCACTTAATCGTTTCTACACTACATTCACAAATATCATGTTTTAATTACTCTCGTAGAAAGCCAAACGACTTCTTAATTGTAAAATTAATGACTTCAACATAATTTACTTATCTCATCAGAGTAATGCAATCTTTCACTTCACCAAATCGCAGCCAGGGCAAAATGAAAACTCCGCGATCACCCCAATAAGGGTTCGGAATGGATTCATCAGCTAAAGTGGCCAATTCCGGAATAATTACTTCGCGATCCCGCTCGTCCTTCAACCCTTTAACGAGATAAATTAAAAGTACATTTTTATCCTAACCGTCGTAATGCCCGGCTATAAATTCACAAAGCCCAAAAGACAACAAACAGCGTGTCGGGGAGGGGAAAAATGTTTTTATAGTCACGCCGAGAGGTTTATCTAAATAATTGCGTAGTCGGCGGCGGTGACCGGAAAATTGGCATTGTTCGGGAATCGGGGCGCATCCCTTGTTGCATTTGACGCGGACAAGTCTTTTTAGGGACGCGGACGGGGACCTTATTAACTCAAATAAGACAATACCAATACATTCATATGGTAGGTACTATAGGTGCGTTTCAAGTTTCTCATTGTTTTTTGAACACATTCATTTTCAATTGTAAGGCTGATGTTCTGATAGCTTTGTTGAAGATTTCAGCTTTTGTTTTTAAGCTATTGCATAGGTTCTATCGCGGGCCTTGAGCGCGGGGACCGAATCGAGAAATTCCGTAACGAAAAACCTCACGCTCCCCACTCCGACGGGCGGCGGCGGTGTGGCTTGAAGGTGTGGCGGAAGGAAGGTGGAATTCCTCCATCGAAAAAGAGAGAATTCACGACTAGTCTACTCGACTGGCCGGCCGTTAAGGCCCCAATGGAAAATGTCGGAAAGTTGTATATATGTCGTGGCCACATCGTAGATTTGCTTATTTCATGAAATGGCCAACATAGTTTGATCAGATCGTTAAATCGTCAACGTTTCACGATTTTGTCGATCGACATTTGGCTAGATCGTATAAAATATAGGTTAGGTTAGGTTAGGTTAGACTTTAATAAACAACGCACGAGCCGAGCGAGCAAAGCGAGCGTGCCGCGGCAGCGGCCGGCGAGTGCCAGAAGCGAATCGCTTTTTAAAAAAGAAACAAAAATGGTCATATTTCGTGAAATGGCCATCCACGTTTGGCCAGATCGACGATCTGGCCAAATGTGGATGACCAAATCGTGAAACGTTGACAATTTAACGATCTGGCCAAACTAAATTGGCCATTTCATGAAATGAGCAAATCTACGATATGGCCACGACATATATAGCTCTGTAACGAAAAAATTTCGCTTGCGCGATTCAGAGCGAGGTGTCGCTACAAAGCATGCAATAGCTTTACCGCGGCAGTCCCCGAGTGCCACACGTCGTTTTTTAGTTATATTCTTATTAAAACTATTTATAGAGTAGGTATTTGTAATTTGTATTTTGTAAACCAACAACAAAAGTTAAATTTAAATAGGTATATTACGAGCATGCGTTTTATGTTTATGTGATGTTTATAAAGCAAGTGCAGTTACTTTAAATCACTGTACACGGTGGGCTCATAGGATTTTATCTCAGGGGAAATGTCTCTATTATACCCCTCATCGTTTGTGATGAGACGTAATAGTCTTGATCTTTTCTTTTTTGTTTTACCATATTGTGGTTGTAAACGTTCATTTATATGATATAGTACATGTTCTCTGAATACATAAGGTATAAAAAAATATTTTTTGTAATCAATATGAAGGTCTTTTACGTAACCATTCAAATGAAGTTTCCCATCTGCATCATAACTAAAGATTAAAACATATTGTTTTTAAGTTTTTCTTTGATTCTTAAATTAGATCATTAAGATTTGATGTGACGATTCTGGAAGTTCACTTACACGAAACTATAATTAACGAAAAACTTTAAAAATAGATTCCATAAATATATTTTTAGAAAAGGATTAAGACGATTTGGGGGTTCTATTAATAAATGTCTAAATAGCGCATAAATCAACCCGTCCAATCAAAACGGGATGTAAGGGACAAATTTTTATCAGAGGGGGCGACGAAGCGTGTTTTTAAATTGCTTTACAATGTATTGTAATATCGCCTATTAATTTTTAGATTACCGTGTTATTGGGGAGATAAAGCTAGGAGATACATTAAATCAACGTTTTCATAAGCGATTTCTATAATTTGAACGATTTTGCAAATTAAAATTGTTTCAAATGACACCTTACATTTCGTTTCTCAAAATGGTTAGGATTGATTGCGAGCAATTGTTTGTTAAGTATGTAGTTTATGATATATAAATGTAAAAAGTTGAAAGAACAGTGCATTAATAAAAATTATTTGTCATCATCGTCGTAAAAATGAAAGCCAAAACCATAATATTTATCATCATCATCCTCGTCACTTCTTGCAATAAGATATATGCGACGTCATCTTGCAGTTTTATGCATTTCGATTTGATTGGATTTTTATGGTCATTTTTAACTGCAACTTAGTTGAGATTCGTTAGAAGTAAACCGGTGACGATTTACGAGTATTTGACCCCGAGGACAATGAGTGCTCAAAATGTTTGAATCCTGACAAAATGGACGTTTTTATGCGCGTCGATTTAGTGTTAACAAGTTTTTTGACAAAAAAAAACAAACAGATTGTTTTGTTGGAACATAATTTATACACATGGTTTTGTTCCTTTATTGTCGAAGAATTTCAAAATCTACATCCTTTGATAGGTTGGTAATAATTTATCAAAATATAAGTACCTACTTAGGTAGGTACCTACATATAATTTGAAATGGTAGATATTCACATTTCGCCAAATCGTTTGTATGGTCAACCTAATAAAAATACTTAAAGTAAATTATTCATAAACGTAACATCTTGATCGATTACTATTATACGCGACATTAATGTTTTTATCACGTTTTAATTTGCGACAATTACCTGCCGGGTGACACCGGACGTGTACGACATGCGAATTCTTTTACGAGCGATATGTATTATACATATTTATAAGTATTTTTTTTATTAATGATATAGTTGTATCAATTTCGAGGATGTAAGTCATGCTTTTTGCATAATTCTATGGTAGAGTAATTTCCTGTGGGTTAACTAGTTTGGTATTTAGATCATAGAATAGTTATTTCTTTGCAAAACTTAGCCTTTTTTTATTTACACTTATAAAAAAAATATCTACACTTACCTACATCTAGGTTCTCATTTAATTTTGAATGAAGTATGTTTTGTCATATATCTAGTTCAATAAATTAATGTTGTACAAGTGTACAAAATTAAACATTCTATCAACATGTAGGTACGTTGTTGACCTAATTATCTATAATTGACTCGGTAGTGAAAATCCATAATTTAAAATCAGCGGCATCTGTACCAAAGGAACAGGTCATGTGAAGTTATTATTTATAGCTCTCACTTCCTTAATAGCACGATTATTTGATTGAATATTAAATCAAGAACATTATTTAAAATTTACACGAATTAAGCGTATAAGCACCTGTTCTTCGATCAGCATATATTTGTATCCCGATCTAAAGGTGTTGATCGTTAAAAAAAGTATGACATTTAACAAACAATATTTAGTGCCCTTCTGACAGTTATCGAAGCCAATGATTACTGACGATTATGAGAGGTTATTATACATTCTTATTAGCTTACACACAAACAGGTGTCAGCGTTAAGTCTGTAAAATAGTTTTATTACTTTATTTTTGTATATTTCTATGAAAACACATAAAAGGAAGGCTTTGTGATCCGACAAGAAAAATTCTACAGTGGTGCTGTTAGCTGTAGATACTAATGATTGACATTATACATTTTACGAGCTATCAAATTTGAATCTCAATTTTGCGTGTCCTTAATTTATATAAATTTAATTGTAAATGTGGTTCGAGCCGGAGCTTTTAATTATTATCGCTTCCATCTTGATTTATAAAAGCGGTAAAGGTGCATTATCACCGTCGTCATATTTTGGCTAATAAAATGCAGCGGCGATAAAACAAGCGAAGTCAGGCGAGCGTCGGCTTAGCCGTAATCGGTTTTAATAAATCGAGAGTGGGTGTAAGGACGGTGGACGGGTGGAGGGGGTGACCGACATGTGCATTAAACTTAATTGAAATTTTCGTGGCTACGTGTTATTTTGCACTAATGCACCTTTCAACCTGACAAGCCTGCAATCCAATGGAGAGTTCAACGTTCGTCTGCTCGTGGTGTGCTGATGATGATTTATTATCCCATATATGCGTTTTGGTTTGTGCATCGATCTACCAAAATATCGCAGAGTTTTACCAGAACAATATTGTTTAAGAATGTCGATACTCGATATCAGGAGAATATTAAAAAATACCTTATTAAAAAAAAAAACTTATTACCTACCCTTAAAACAACTTACTTTAATAATCTGTTTCTTCTTCATTAATAACTATGTAGTAAGTTAGTTCAAGGAGGCCAAGAGTTCATACCGTTTTGTTTTCCCTTTTGGTACAATTTGCAGCTGTTATTTAATTTTTCGCTAATTGGGGCCGAGTCGGCGCGTTTGAATATAATTGACCAATAATAATGTGAGAAGTAAAATTGGCAAGTAACAACGAATTATTCATAATTCATTGAACCGTCATAAAATCAACGCTTCGCTTATTTTTTATACACCATAATTAAAAGGATAGGTTTATAATTTATACCTTAAAGGTAGTCTATACTATTTCAAGGAAATTTGTGCGTCAAAATCCCATTGTATTATAGAAATAAATGTCCATTCTCAACTTTAGAATTTTACTGTATGAATAAATAATAATATTTATCAATTTTGATTCAATTTGTATCTTTTATGCAAAATAGTCATAGTCATGGGCGGATTCATGAATCAATTTCGACGCACCCGAATAACATTGCAAATTACTATTTCTGAAATTCACTATCTTCATTTTGCATCCATTGTTGTCTAATTTACGTGGGAATTAACGTTAGGCAAATTCAATTTCGATCTGTGATTCAATGACCATATTAAGACATGATTAATGTTGTGCGATGTTGCTACTGGTTACGGATTTAATTCAGTAGAAACGAAGTGTGTTCGCAAGCACAATGCGGGTTGCGCCCACGCACACTTCGCGATTCTCCACGCAGGGAACTGTCAGCTACCGTCCGTTTATTTTCCCCTATTGTTGAAAACATAAAATAAAACCTATTCAATCCCATATTAAATGGGATGTAATGTGTTATATTAGATGCAACATTGTACGATTAAATTTGCGATCTGATGAAGACGCTGTGTTCTTTTTGTTTGAAAGGATATACGTACCTCACGGTCACGAGTTCATTTTTTTGTTTGAAATTTAATGGAGCATAAGCAACCAGTCAGCGTGCCACCCAGTCTTTGCTAATCATTTCACGCTTAATTTGGGATCATAGTAATTGTGAAGAAACTCGTATACCTACCTAATTATTATTTATTGCAAGTTTTTAATTTTATGCCGCGTTCGCTTAGGATAGTAATATAACAAGCTTCGGCGTCAATATAATCTCCAGCATGAAATAATTACTAAAAAAGGTGTAAAAAGCCTTTGAATAACGTCGAGAGTGATGAGTTTGCGCCTGTTGAAAGACGAACGCTGAGGGCGAACGAAGATTGATTACGTAATCATGGACATCGAACAATTTCGGGAATCTCATAGAGCATAATCATCATCCATCTCACGGTTCGTTGAAGAGATAAGATGGAAGCATTTAACTGTGTAAGAAATCAAAATTTAATCGAGAAGTTGATTTTATGTCAGTGATACATTCCAGCAGGCCATGGCATATGTCGAACGGCTTAGAAAGGCGTTCGAGCGATGCCAACTTGATGCCAATGACGTGAGATACGACTTACCGTTAATTCAATATGGATATTGATTCGTACCTCTTATGTTACCAACAATGTACAGTATCTCGCTGTCGACGCACAATTAGCCGTGCATTGTGCCGGGCTTTGTGCGGTGTGCAATTGTGAGGCGAGCGCGGGCACCGCGTTGGTTTTACTCCTACGCTCATTGTGATCTTCACAATCATTACCGCTACTCAATGAGATTATTATCTCCGTCATTATTAGCTGAACATTTGATGTTTAGATTAATAATGATTCGATTTTCCGTTCGAGATTGGATATTTGAAGGTGATAAGCGTGATTGATTGTGTTTGATCTTTCAATAGTCTTACGTAATTCCGGTTGCTGTTTTGTTATGGCTCTTGACTAATTAATTGTTAGCTTGATCTGCGGGTCAAGACGGAGCATTGAATTAATTAAATTGTATGAGTTATTAATTCCGCTATGTAAAATGTTATGATTGAAGACCTTGTTGGAACGTTATCAGATTATAATAGCAATTAAAGCCGTTGTAGGTATCCCATAAACATCTATTTAATTTTTTTGTTATACGGGTAAAGTATTCGTGTATTCTTGAATTTTAAACGCAAACAAGACGTAACAGTATTTAGATAAAACGAAATAAGTACGCAAATTTACAAATATGGAATGTTTAGCAGGCCACCGACGATGTTAGATGGCAGAAGTCAGTTTGTCCGCGTGTGGCACAATACATGCGTAATGAAGTGGGCCGCGAGGGGGCGGTATTGTGCCCAAACGAGCCATTGTGCCGCGACCGCGACCCGAGACCTGCTCGTTACCGCTGCCCTACCGACCTCGTGTCCTTTACCAAACTTGCCTCTTGTTAGCTCGCCAGCGACCGAACCAACGTCGTGACACGTCAATCTATCGGAAATGTATAAAATTGTTAGCAGTTCATGATGTGCTACATCTATCTGATTGAATTCAGTAGGTACTTACATATTATTATCTATTCAATCTATACCCGCCCTAAGCATTCATACGAAAATGCATTTAACGCGTTAATGGTTAGGAGCATTAGATAATTCTAAAAAATATTTTTTATAACCATCATCAGCCTTGACTTTACATCTTATGCTTCTATAATAGGGAAGGAATAAATAGCCATTAGCAGTACTTAAAGTGTTTGTGCCAATAAATTTGTTTGTCGATTTACGGAAAATTACATTGTTTTTGTCTGAATTTATACCGTGAACAACGATATCATTGTATGCGATTGTATATCGTTGTACCTAGTATTTTTTTCGCGCTCCCATTAAGTCTATATTCGTTCAAAAATTTAAATAATGACTCTGCGTGTTGAATTAATCACACAAGAATAAAACATTGTCGATTTGTAAACAATTAGGGCAGTGATGAAGAAGGTTCTGTAGATATACGTACCTATTTTACCTATGTCTATCGTTTTAATTATAAAACATGAAATACTAAGGTACTATTAGTAATAACTAATATAATTGTGTAATCTTCTAGGTCGTTTATCCTACAACTAATTAAAATAACTACCTTTCCCGTCAGATCAATCAGTATCACGGAAGCAGTTGCACCGTGAACCCAATAAATTGTAACTTGCTTAAGGCAACGAGTTCTTAAAAAACATCACGCGTGTTCTCTTTCATACGAGTGAGATTAGTGAAGGATGGAGAGCTTAGACTTTGTCATGTGGTGTAATTTTTTCGGGTCGCGTTAAATTTTCACAGCTACCCTTCGGATAAATTATGTTTATGTCGATTGCGGGTGGGCGAGTAACAAAAACGCCGCGGAAGTAAGGGTTGCTCATACGTTGTAAAGTTATTGAACGATCAGCAGATGTGTTGGTACCTGTGCAGTTGCGTTCTAAACGTAATCTCGAAGTAAATCGACTTTTACTCGGAGCTTTCAATTATTTTAATAATCCTTTTTATATCCTTTTATTTTATCCAATACCCATCATTATATTCGCATGCGGTTTATCTTGTATCAAATGCATATTAAAGTGGTTACTCACCTAATTATTAGTTTCCTACTTGAACATTTTTTAAGAAAACCACAGCTGCATTGTTAATGTTTGTTATTACTCGTATAACTAGCTGAATTCCCAGGCGTAAAAAGTGTACTTATTGGTAATACGTAAGGTGTAATATAATAAAAAAATGTAATTTTATAGTATCTAGTTGCATCACTAGCAAAAAGCCCGTGTCGTAATATTGTAGCGTGTATACGAGTAGAGCAGATGTCACGCACTATCCGAGTTTTCTACAAATGACGCTTAATGCCACCAAATTATATTCGTTACGGGCACCACCCAGCAATGAAGTCATTATTTTCCATTTCCGCGGCGTCAAGTCGATAACTCGAAAATGACGGGCAATCGTACGAGCACCGATCTGCGTATACCTCATTACTGAATCATGGCTTTGAAACTCCTTTCAGCATAGTTGTTTGTAAGGGTGTGTGACAACTTTATGAATAATTTCTATTTGATTGTTTTTTGAAGTTAACAGGTGGATGGGAACTCACCTTTCTAAAATGCTTTTCCACAAAATTATATTATTTACTAAAACAGCATCGTGACCTGCGAGTATTCATTTTCAAAAAATACACGCTTTGGATCTTAGAGGTAGGTATAAACTGGTTCTATGTGTAGGTATGTTAGTGGTGAATAATCATCATCATCATCATCATCAGCCCATATACGTTCCCACTGCTGGGACACGGGCCTCCTATGAGGGTACAGGCCATAATCCACCGCGCTGGCCAAGTGCGTGTTGGCGGATGACACATGTCGTCGAACTTTTTAATTCTTCGACATGTCGGTTTCCTCACGATGTTTTCCTTCACCGTTCGAGCAGTGGTGATGTTACAACATGCGCAGATAAATTGAAAAATCAATTTAATTCCTGCGCGCTCGCCTGGTCTTGAACCCCGGACTTATCGATTCGAAATCCGAGGTCTCACCACTGAGCCACCACTGCTCTAATGGTGGTGAATAATAGTCATTAATAATAGTTTTTACATTGTCTATGATCGTTTTAATGTAACTATAGGGATCACTAAAGCCGATAAACAATAAAAAATGTTAGTTTGTATGATGGTATAACAAACAACGAAAGCTGTGGTGAGCCCTGGCGATTCGACGACATGCTCTGACACGCGAGACGCTCATCAACTGTATCCATGTCCTATGTTTACACTCTACAGTTTATCTATTAACAAAATTGAGGACTTTCGTAACGATAAACGAACTCATGTTTCGATAGGATAATCGACTATATTCAAAAAAGTAATTTATTTTATTGTAATTTTTTCTTTGCCCATTTGAATATCTTTTAGTTACTCTTTTCAGAATCATACGAACATTGCTCAAAATCCAGTATAGAGTAAAATCCAGTAGGTATAGGCTAGATATTCTTTTCTGTTTTCTTTGTTTAAGAAACTGCCTTCAATGTTTACGTGAAAACGTACATTTTGTAGCGATTCATAAATGATAGGTAGGCACATATGACGTGAAAGTTCACGTAGTCGACCCCTGTTTTCCTGAGCCGGGAAGTATGGCGGGCGGCGGGCGAGAGCGGGACACACGAGGCACCGCGGCGGTTTCGTACATCGCCACCCGTCCGCGCCCGTAAGCTCGTAATTTGCCTTTCTATTAGAGCGAGGGCGTGAAAAAAGGAAAGCGTTTACGGCCTGTTTAATGGGAGCGAGAGGGAAGAAATATGACCACCCATCGGAAGGGAAAATTTTGGTTTTCACAGAGTTTTTGCAGAGATGTGCATCGGGACGCAGAGTGCGAGCGGGATAGAATTCGCGATTGTACTCCCTCGGATAATTAGCAACCGTGGCTTAGTTTTCCCTGAAGCAAGAGGGCTGCGGGAAGGGAGTTCGTCTATTTGTCGTTTAAGAGTTAATCGGTCGAGTGATTCGCCACCCTCGAGAGAGCACACTGCCGCCGTTATTATATCTCTATTATGAGTATAGAACACCGGCCGCTCCGGGCAACTACCGAAATTGTGATCATTGATAACTTTGTTTGATAAAGTGTTTGAGGATGATTTAGGGATCATTTTGTGTCCATGGATTTAAGTGTATTTGTGTTGAATACGGAACTGTTCGTAACATTTTACAGTTTTACAACGTTCGAATCTTTTATGAAAGTTAAAGACTTTAAGTCAGTTATTTATATTTATCTTATTAAGAGAAAGGGTTGTGTGTATTGAAGCATAATGTATAATTAGGCAAAGGGTGACAAATGCAGTAGTAAACATAGGCCGTGTGTCGACTGTCAATTAGCTATAATAGCTCTCCGGCGACATATGCTTCACAATTAACTTTCACGTCTTGCTATACAGCATTAAATTACACACACAAGTCATAACTTCCAATGCAATATGTGAATTTTTAACTGTATATATAATACTTATGATAGACGAACTTCGTAAACTATAAATTATATCAAGTCGTTGAATGTAAATTAATCTTGATTAATTTATTTCCGGCTACCGAGCAGTACCTATACATTTGAATATTTCACGTGTTTGCTACGCAATAGTGTCAATATTGATTTAAGATTGACCGCAATGGTTTTAATTAAAATCGTAATTTTCAATTCCGCGACTCTTTCGTTTTGGTTGGTTTCTTTGTGATGCTAGTTAAGTGGAATTTGCTTAAAGCCAATCAACAGCAAATGAGCGATGGCGGTAATTAAAACGGATCGCCTTACTGAATCAATAAACTGGTACGATAAGGCAATTAATTGCACATACGTTTACCTTCATTCCCTGAGGCGACTGTAGCCTGTACCGAATTGAAACATTACTGTTTAATTGATTGTGCCGAGGGCCTATTTCTATGGGCATTAGTGAATTTAATTTCTATTGTTGATAAGAAGACAAGAACTTATATATTTGGTATACTGATAAATATTAAGTTGAATACCTATTAAAAACATTAAATCTGGAAGTGAGAAATGAACTTCTAGTCTAGTAGGTGTCTGAAAATAATTTATCGGTACTACAAATTTCAAAAACTTTGTAGAATGTGTGTGGCGCAAATTAATGTTTTTACAACCTTTAAATTTTCACAGGGCATTACAACTCTGTAGGAGGTCTTCTAGGAAAGCCTTGGCAGCACACCATTAATTATGTCACAATACTGTTATTGTGGTCGTTGAAAAGAACTGTCAATATTTGTCGATGAAATGTCTATAAGATAGTGTATGAAAAATTATCCTTTGAAATCATTAGGTTAGAAACTAATCCTAATATAAATATAATAGAATTTTAACTTACATTTTTAAAATTTTCGTTACAATTATAAAACACGATCATAATTATTACGAGGTGTCAAATATACTATAATTACGAGTTAATTATAGTTTTAATGACTTGCAATTCGCGAACATGGAACGAGCTTCGTAATTGGCAGAGCAGGGGTTTCGGACCTTTGCACCTTGTGGCGAATAAATCATAATTGAGAGGCTATACTGTCACCTGTTTTGCAGGCGCATTGCAAGTGTGGGTGGCATTGGCCACAATGGTGTTTGGGTTGGCATTCGTCACGGGGCGTCACTCCGGGAGCGGACTCATGATTGATGACCCTCGCCTTCACAAAGCGTATACGGACATGATAAGTCATGGGAATGTACATTGCTTAACGTTATATTGCTTACAATAAACTCGAAATATTTTAATGGACATACTCGTGTACGTAACTAGGTACGATTATTACGTTACTGACTTTCACAACATTCAATAAGTTGAGACATATTTATAAATACAATATAAGTAATAAGAAGGTATACAACTACAAAGTACACCATATTTCAAATAAATGTAAACACTCAATAGGCGCTTGAAGGTGTCGGTAGTAAAAATAATCTTCATCTAGGATGAAACTTTGTCCGGAGCGTAAATTATGGTCCTTCATAGGTTACCTGTAACATAATATGCGGACCGATGGAACTGATATCGCATTGGATATTCATAATCCCCGGAGGGCTGCGTAAATAAAAATTATTTCATATAGGACAGGTGAGCGTTGGGTTACGTTGACTCGCCTCATTAACATTCGGCCGAATTCGACCGCTCCGTGCTTCTACAGGTGCAGCTTGTCTCGTCAAACGGTCCAACAAATATCATGACACTATCGCTGATTGTAATTCTATGAGTAGCTGTAAAAAATAAACACCTCAACATAAAAACACGACTCTAAAATTTTATTTAGTATCGGCATTACTCGTTAGCGGTTACAGAATCGAGAGCGCTACTGTTACGCATAAAAACATTTTAATTTATAAATGCTCGTTATATTTTTTGCAGCTTAATTTATGTTACTCAGTCATAAAAGTTTTGTTAAGTCGAGTACACCGTTAATCTTGACGTTATATGTCGTCGGGTTGCGTTAAAAATACTAACTGCTTCTGTGATTATATTTTCGTGTAATAAACTCGGCGACACTGAGAATTATTATATGCTATAAATAAATATTACAACAGTCCTAATTAGGTACATAGCGTGCCGATAAGATTTTATAACTGATACATGCGTGTTGTTACTACATTTTCACATGCATTCAGTAGGTACTTTTGTTGTTATACATACAATCAAATTAGTCAAACTGATGAATTATGTTTTGACTATAATTTCATCATTTTGACAATACTAGTAGGTATGTCATTGTATTCAATGAATTCAATCAAGATAGTATATTTCTTATTGGAAACTTATATAAATTGTTTTATGAAGTCATAATATGAAAATGAATACCTAGGTACTCGTAATATTATAATGTGCTATTTATCTTAATAATCTTTTGTTTATGTTAACATTATAATACACAATGTAAACATTACAAACTACCATAAAAAGAGAAAAAAGCGGACGGGATTCAAATATCAGTATAAAAAATGTGTTTCCAAAGTCTTAAGTTGACAAACGGCCTCCAGATATTCAAGATAAATCTCTCCACTGAATCCGTCCCCCGCTTAAGGAGCCCTTATTATCAACCAGAGTGGAACTTTACATAGGGCTGGATAAATATAGTTAAAAGAGCCTCTACCGACCCCAAAGTATTTTATACTTTCATTATTAGCGTTACACTGCGGTAATTTTGACAGGCGCCCCATTAAACATGTTTAAGTTTCGTGGTTATTACTTTGTGATTATAAATTATGAAGTAGCTGTCCAAGATAAAAGAACTTAGATGTACATAGATAATTATTGTTAGTTACCAACAGCGCCGTTAATGCAAATAAACTGCGTAATTAACAATAACGATCGTACGTTGTTTTTTATGATTACATCGAAGTGATAAAGTTTATAACCAATAAATTGAGATATAGTATGTCTCGGATTACAAGTAAGCGTCTGACTTGTCACCAAACGCTTCTAGCGCGTTATCGGCGATAGATCAGTATCCTTTAAAATTATTTGGAATTCCAAGCGCTTGTCACTTACAAAGTCGAAGTTTGAAACCGTGTATTGTGGGCTTTATATTGTATCCTTTAAGGCTTCTTAATGCATGGAGATGACCCTCATCTCTCTGACTGTCCTGTTTGAGTGATATGTTGTTCGTTTTGTCCCTGTCGACTTATCGAGTTCTTAGCTAACCGTTTTGTCAAAGTTTCAGATAAGCTGATAACGTTATTAAGTACATAATCCACTGAGATATAACGTGGTAATATATATTTTTTTTTAAAGGAATTCTCATTACATTGCGATCGATCATTTGATATGTTTAATATTTGAATAGATTTTTTACCAACGACGTCATTATGACGTCGTTGTTTTTTACTTACAGAAAATGTTGGTTGTGTAGATTTTCTATTGGATAGAATGTAGGTTCTGTACAAGTCTTAAATGATTCTGAGTCCATATTTTTGGACGTTCGTGATTTCGGCAGAGATCAATGTAGCAGTGGAGGCACCGACCTCTTAGTAACAAGGCACTACAATACACCCGTTTTAAACGCCCGTCGGTTTCTCGGATTCTTGACAGCTCGTGGCAGTTGATGCTCTTGATGTGTCCCGGTCTTCTGACGTGACTTAATAGATTGACAACGGTGCTATGCGTGTCATCCAGTTATTAAATATATTAACTGGAAGTTCTCGTTTTATTTCTAGAGGGATTATTCGTCGAAGTTTTATACGAAGCTTACGCTGTAGAATAAGGCTTAGCGTGTAAATCGAATTCAAGCATAGGCTGCGGCGTGGGCTGCGGTCGGCGACGTGCGCGAGGCGTGTCCGCGCTTCATCGATCGCAGCTTCCGACGCTCCTCGACGACGTCTGCCCCCAGCACCCTCCGCCCCTCCCCGCGCGTGTTATCACCCCGACCGACTGCATTTACCACCCGCCACCCTCGTCATACAATCATACATACTCCCGACCTGTCTACCGCCGTCTGCTGGAAACGTGAAAAGCATTTACCATATTTTGCAAACCCTGCACTCGTTATTGTTTCGCGAAGCGGAAACTTTAGATATAAAAGTGAAATTATCGCTGCCGGCTTATATAGCCATTCGGATAGGAGGTGTTGATTCGATGCCGGTAGCCATTCGGTGCTCAATTCCAACGGTGCAATTAAAGCAGTTTACATCACTTCGCGAGCGACCTGTAAATGTTATTTGTGCTCATTAAAACGGAATTACGTTATAAATTTTATATGGTACCATGTAGCTCAGTCAACGCGCTCGAGGAATTAACGAAATATTGTTCTGTTTATGTAGGAATGCGAGTACAAAATGCCAGAATGTAGGGCTACTCTTTATTGCATGTATTACAAACTAATAATAATGTAAGAAAATCTAAAATTACAGTTTTATTATTACGTACGAGGTATTATGAGTTCAATGCCGTTCTGGGATGGGAATAATTCTGTGAAATTTTATACGATGGAATGTGAGGCGTTGCGTGTTTTAATGGCGACGATCAGGATGCATGTTCTGTTGAAAGATGACGTGACGTGCGGAACATTCGATACGGCAATATTGATAACATCTAACTAGAGGATAATACTATATGTTCTAAATTCTAATTAACAAGACTCCAACTATTTTTCTTAAAATATATTCAACCTTTGTTACTAACTACTTTATGATGATAAAAAACTGTTCAACTTGCTACATCCGCCACGATAGAAATAAAAAGTAGACTTACATAAAAAAATTTCCTATGTGTATAAAACATAGTTACGATTTTGCTTCCACAATAATATCTAAACATTCTGGCAGATTGTCCTTCCCATGTTTACAATTTGTCGGATCGTAGGTCGCAGTCTCCGAATAAGTTAATCAAAGCTTCGCACATGCATAATCGCTTTATCTACGATAGCATTAGCAGTCTAAATTAAATTTGTCGGGTGTCCGGCGCCGCCGGCGGTGATCGATCATCGGTAATGGTAACATAACGACCGGGTCCAGACTCCGCACGATCCATCATTGGTTGACAACCGTTCATGTCGCTTTGTAGTTCTTTTGACGTAACCACAACTTGAATATGACGAATTCCTCTTTCTGCCCATTCGTATCTTGAGCTATTAGGTAATCGTGTAAACATGTTCATTAATAGGTTGATATGTTAATTTGAGATGGAACGACTTTTTTCACTCTCAGTGCTTGTTATTGATAAGGTTTTATGTATGAATATATTACTTGTTTTTCGTTTGGTTATGAGTTGTTTATCTATAATTACATTAAAATTACTGTTTACTTTTAACATGTTAATTGTTTATTTGAATTTACAATATCATTCAAACATCTTTAGATTCTTTTGTTCCTTAAATGTGTTTCACTGGGTATTGTGTGTCCTTATATGACGAACCTAGCGATCTAAATTATCTATCTATAAGTAATTCCTATTGAGAATACTGAATAACATCACGTCGTATAACCAGTATTCGTATAAATATCCATCAGCGATGTTTGTACGAAGATTGAAGACACCTGCAGCTGCGTTACGCTCTGTCGGATAATATGACGGTTTTACGGTTGAATCGCTGAGGCTAATCGAGATATTGTACTGTATAATTTGTGTTGAGTTTTTATATATCAATATTTAAATAACTTATTGAAAGTGTATTTAAATATATTATATGTACATACTGACGTTCCCACACAATGTAACTAAGTATTTCTTGTAATGTATTTTTGCATTGTTAATATTAGCGTGAACAATTTAATTATAAATGTTACTTTGTTGAATATATTATGAAGGTAAAATATAATATAAAGATGTTTTAAACGAATAAGAATACTGCCATGACCTATATTCCATGTTAAATGCCTATTTAATCCCCTTATCTTAATTCAAGTAAATTATAAAATTAAATTGAACTTTACTACAGATACATCATACAGCCGTGATTGAAAGTAGGTATCTCTATGACAGTTTCCTATCCCAGCGTATTGGCAGGTGCAAATTATTATATCAGGTGAACACAAAATAACTTACACAAATTACAATTCCTGATCATAACCTTCTGTCCCAAACAAAGACTTCCTGGGGCCAAATAATGTTTACCTTTATATGCAATTTAGCAATAAACGTTGACGCTAATGCAGTTATAATTGTGCGTGATATTGTTATAGCGCATTACATTACGCTGATGCGATAATTGAAGCGCCGACAGCGGACCAGATAAAATGTTCACATTCTGGTTTCACAGCTAAATTACGCTCCTTCCTTCCACGCTTCCACGGTTTATAATCTGCAATAACTTGTACACCTTAAACCGAAAGGAAACGAAAGGAAGCGTTGTAGCGCTTCATCAGATGATCCAATTTCAATGTCATTTTTGTTTTATTAAAGTTTGTTTTGTATGGCTAATTTTATGTTGGTTTCTTCTTGTTTGAAATGTTTATCAGCTTGTTCAATATAGCTTCTTAGTCTGGTAGATTCAATGCAAGCTCTCAAAGTTAAAAAATGTCATTTTAATTAACACTTACTTGCGAATATAATTTTAATAAAGTTTAAATTTATCTGAGTTGGTATGAACAAAAAGGACGGGAGACGGTCATTAGCGGAATGAAGCCATTAGGAGCGTGTAAAACAGATAATTACAGCGTAATCTCAGCGACGACTCACAATTTACTCCAAATTCTAAGTTCATAATAAACCTAATTACATGAACTGTTTTTTATTCTTATGCTTATTTCGTATGTGTCATATTAGACGAATTCATTACTTTTTATAGCCGCCTGAACCGTTCCATAAAAATATCTATTATTTGATGACCATTGATTGCAATTTTTTTATTGTATCGATAATTTATATTACGCGGGGATTATTTGGTATTTTAGTAGGCAGATTGATTGTAAATTTTAAGTTTGTCAGACGTATGTATTCACATTGCATTATCACTATTTAAGGAATTGTGTCGATTTATAAAAATAAACTTACGTTTAACCTTTATTTGATGAGTCAACAGATGACGTTAATTCATTCTCTAGTCCAAATGCGTTGTCGATATTATATGCAGTAATAAAAGGAAATTATGTCAGTAATTATATTACCAAGATCAGCACTTAAGCAGTCACATTTCAACATAACTTTGTAATTTATGACGAATGTTGCGTATTAACAATAGTCGGGCAAAGGGCTTACCGGAAATGTCTTATAGTGGAGCCCATCGTAAGATTTCGCCGATAAAGTATTAAGGAGCACCTTGTTAAAATTTAACTGCTTTATGATAGCTGTTTAACATTAATTAGTGTTATGTTTTTATCGGAAACCGTTTATGACTACTAATGTCAGAATGGGTTTCGTTTGAAGTTGCGTTCTATAAAGTTTTTAATTATGAAAATTAAAGAAATTGTAACCGTTAATTGTAGATGATTTTTCGCTTTTTATTTTTACATCTGTACGAAATTATTAAATTGGAGTTTATTACTCCAATTTAATTCATTTAATTTTGTATAAGTAAGTAGTAAGTACCTATTTCTTTAATTTTGCATAAAACATTTGATCGATTACCGTATTAATTTCTGCGTAAATGATGTACTAATGGTTGTGTTCGTATCCCATTCCTTTATGTTTTTGCTAAACTCATATGCATATATGGAGGAAATGAAAAAGTATACACAATATTACATAAATAAAACGTGTTGAAGGTATACGGTTAGTATTTTAATGTACCATTACCAGCTCGTATATTAGCAGCGTTGAATAATCAAACGTTTCTCGAATAACTACAATCTTGAAGGAAAAACAAAGAGGAATTTTTAATTAGGCAGGCGTTGGCCTGTAGGTACTGCGGCTCCCTGCTGCGTGGCTACTTTACACACATTGCGCTGTGCTCGTTTACAAAACGTCACTATTCACAATATTTATGTCTCCATTATTTTTCATGTTCCGTGAATAAAGTTCCTGATGAAGAGGTTGTCTTCGAGCAACAAATTGATCGCTGACTCGGCTGAAGTGATGGACTCGAAAGTCAAAATATCGTTGAAATAAATAATTGTTGCTCATTTTGCGAAAACGTTAGTCATCCACACAAAGAGCTCGAGACGAGTCGAAGACCCTTCCTTTTTATAAGTAATAAAATGAGCTCCATTTCGCACCATTACCCGCGAGACGACGAAACGTATCAAGCGTCAATTTGTGTATTTTTGAGCCGCTATTACAATGACGGGCTGACAGTTCGCGTGACGGCCGTGAAGTAAATACTTTGAATTTATAAAACCTTTCCGTCGCTCCACTCGTGAATTATTCTGTGAGACAGAAATTAAGCAGTTCTAATATTTTCAACCTACACAAACCGCTAACCGTAGTACAACTTTATCTTAGATCATTATTTATATCGGTTGCCGGTAATTCGATATTTTATTTTGAATGGAGAGATTAGCCCGGTATCATGTGCGGGCGCGTGGCGACGAGCGATATAACGCGATGCAAGAGTGACACAGTTGACACGCCGCACGTGCCGCCATTGACACTAATTCCTTATTAAATTCGCACTCGCTCATTACTAACAGCACTTACCGATAAACTCCTCCGAGATATTACATGTATAATTGTTAGTGCTCTCGTTTTAGATGAGCGTATAATTATTATCGAAAGGTCACAATCGTTTTCTTTATTGAGTGCAAATGGGATATCGTAAACGGTGAGCGGGTATCGAGTTGCGTGCGAGTTCTGTCCGCAAACTGGATGACATTTCATGGAAACCAGTCATGCTTCTAATATAATAAGCCATGTAACTACATTATGTAATCGACTGGCGTAA
Organism: Colias croceus; assembly: GCF_905220415.1. Classification (NCBI taxonomy): domain Eukaryota; kingdom Metazoa; phylum Arthropoda; class Insecta; order Lepidoptera; family Pieridae; genus Colias; species Colias croceus. The sequence goes on along the minus strand of NC_059539.1, from coordinate 8,537,224 downwards.
AATAACTGATGAATACATTCAAGATACTTTATCAACGTTCAGTGATATTTCTATGTCAAATATAAATTGTTTTGTACGAAGCCTAGGCTGTACGAGTGGCTTTTTAACGACTCTCTTTTATTATTGTCATCGGTGAGCGCAAATACAATACTTCCTGTTAACATTTCAATTTAACTAAGCATTAATGTTATTTTATTGATAAGAATTAATTCTGATAGATACTATGCAATTCCGGAACCGATAATGTTACTAGTTACTAACTTCATGTATGCTGTGTTAATTAAGGTGTTCTCAAAAAATTGAGTTACCTACTGATAAAAATAACGACAGTCTCGCGGTATAACTCAAAAGATTTTAAAAAGTATAAAACTGTGTTAAAAATGTATTTCCATTTTATTACAGTTAGGCGTTTATTTTTTCACATAAATACTTATAAAATATTTATTCGTAAGTAAACTGACGGCTACATAAGTTTAATGTCTAAATGAAGGTGCATGGAAATTCATCAGATGAGTATCTTAAAGTCAAACATTTCAATGCTATATCTGACTTACATTTATTTGCACATCTGTAAATACCGTTAACTTATAAGGTCAAATTTATCCGAGTTTTTTTAATCATTTTTATGCAAAAGACGGCAAAGACATACCTAATATAGGTGTATTTGCTTTTGTTTTTTTTATGGAGCTTCTAGGTATTAAGTCGTATTAACACTAGTATATATCTGTCAACTGTGGTATTAATGTCACGCTCGAGTAATCATGATTGTCATCTTGTATACATTTAAGAATAAAAACTAAAAACAATTGCATGTCAAATAATATTGAATGGGCACTGTTTCGCGCCTCTCACCGGAAGCGGTTTCCCGTAATTGTTCCCAATTACTTCAAATTACATCCTTCTCGTACATACTTATTTGTCACAAGGCTGCGGCTTTTTCACCACATCGCATCGTCATCAAACAGTATAAAGAAATGTAAATAATTTACATTTGCCAAGGAGCAGTGAATTTGTGCTCTTATAGATTCTATTTTTCTGCCTGTTGTCCGTTACTGTAGGTAATTATTAATCGAGCTCTTCGTGTAAGCACCTTTTTAAATACTGTAATTACTTATTCTCGACTGTTACACACGAGCAATTTTTATTGAGTTCGCTTTATTGTTGAGGTCAATTATCTTGATCATCCATTTGCCAACTGCAGAATATATTCACGTAGACGCGGCTGTGAGACTATTCTATAATATTTATAACGCTTATCAGTGGAAATCATGTAGCGTTTTTTATTAATGAATTATGCAAATGAGACAAAGTAGCCTCGTAGTCGACTGACAACAGGTTTATTGACTTTAATATCCGTAAAATGTATAATTTTTAACTGTTTGCATGCAAAGGCTAATTGCTTAATGAAATGGATATTATTAAACATCATTTCGAATGCTCATTCATTAACTTTCAACAGTCAACTCGTAATGCATTTGCAAAACTGGACTCATGAGTAAATGTTACATTTTTTAATTATGTTTTTTTTGAGGAATAACTTGCAATTTTTAATTATCAAGCAAATGAAGAAATTTTTTTGGATAATAAAGCAGAAAAAGAGAAGGGAGATAGCCTTATAATTAAAGAAACATTGGCAAAACCATCATCAATTTACTGATAATTTTTAGTGTTGCAGTTTTTATCTACTTTCCTATAAACATCGAAGCATCACAACAACATAAAAACATGGCGACCTATATGCGTTAAATGTCATTTTGACGATCTTAAGTACCTACATACTAACCTACAATAAATTGTTAAGCTCGGCTTAGGATTCCATATCTAAATTCAAATGTTTTTTAATTGAGCAGTTTTGTTATAGTTATATGTGTAATTTGTTGGTTGGTTTCGAATGACCTTCACTCATCATATCTCAGGTAAACGATGAACAAAATTCTTTAGTAATCTCGATTATCTCTCTCGTAGTAAATATTAAAGGATAGTTTGAATATGTTACAAATTACAATTCGATACATCGCTAAATGTTAACTGCGTAAATGTTGCTGTGTAATTTTGTTGAAAATTAACTGGTTCTAGAATTAATAACTTATTTTGAAAAATAATGAGTTGTGAACTTGGTAATTTGGAATAAGTCGCAAATTATCCGTCGTTGTTTTGCATGACGGCAGAAAAATGTGTATCTTGTTTGGATTATAAATCGTTTCGTTTGCAGTTCATTTCATCAAAGTGCTTCGAACTGTTTGTGGCATTCAAATCGCGATCGATTGCAGGCCTTGATGGATGTAGCTCATTAGGCGGCCGAGCTGGGTGGCGCGCGACACACGCTCTCTCATAAACGCGCCTGACAGCGACTTATTGTCGACGACGAGCGATCCCGCGCCAACGATACGGATCAACTATTCAAAACGCACCTTAATACGATTTATTTATGACCGCTCACCTCGACGATACCAACAATACACCGTGCCTTATCGTCGCGTTAAGGTTCTGCCTCTGAGAATTTTATAGGTTTCTCGCATTTATTATTACACTTATTGGAAGGTTGACACTGCGTTCGTGTTTTATGGACGCTAATATTTCTTTCTTTCACTCCTGCGTTTTATGATACACTGCAGGAGTTTTATCGTAGGCTCGTATTCATGTAACGGTATAAATAGACGAGATGGTTGGAAGTTTATCCTGGACAAGTGTCCTATTATATTAGTGGACGGACAAATGAGGGGGTACGGTTATCTTATCTATGATTGCTTGTTTAACCTTCGAAATTATAAGAGCACCGTTTAAAATTGAAAAAAAAAAGAATGGTTGCGTTATAAATAAGCAGCGGCGTGATGTTATCGCCATCGGGCGGCAGGAAGCGCTTCGGTCCATTTAGGGGTGCATTAAAATCGAATACATCATATTTGTTTGATTTCCTAGTTCGCGTTTCACCCTGTAATTATACAAGTCACCGTCCGTGGCTGGATCCCTGGCGTTTTTTTGCTTAGATGCATTAATGGTTTTTGTAAACACCATATGTTTTGTCTTTTTAATTAGCATTTTCCTTAATGCTTTAAGAACTCTTAATGATTTTTGTGTTATTAATTGGTTATATTCTATTACTAAGCAGTAGTGGCTCAGTAGTGAGGCCCTCGGACTTCAAACGATAAATCGATGGCTCGAGACGAAGCGAGCTTGCAGGAATTTTTCAATTTATCTGTGCATATTGATAATATAATCGCTGCTCGAAACAATGAAGAAAAACTTCGTTAGGAGCATGACACGTCGAAGGCTCAAAAAGATCCACAATATCTGCCAGCCATCCAACCAGCGTGGTGGCATTAGGACCTATACCCTCATAGGAGGCCTCCTAAGGTCCGTATCCCTGCACTGGGAATATGGCTGCTGATGATGATTCTATTACTTAAGCTGTTATAAATTTGTATTAAATCTAACGGTTCATCTGATTTATGTATAACTCGGATCGTATCATACATGTTTTTTTTATTTTTTTTTATTTTATTTTATTAAGGCTCATTAGCAGCTGTACATCAGTTTTTACATAAAAAATACACAAAAAATATAGGACGTGATGACAACTAATAAAAAATGAGCACTGCATGCACTACAAAAATTACAAAAAAAAATAATAATAATAAAAATAAACAGATTAACTAAATACATTTTAACTTAATAAATTACATTTTAAAATAATCACTTGATGAAACTTAAATAACAATATATCAATCAAATGAAATAAAATTAATTGAAATCTAAACAAATAAAATTAAAACGTTACCTTAAAATTGACTACATAATATTATATAAAATTAAAAGTAAATAATTAATATAAAGTGTAGAATTAATTCATTTTCCAACATAAATAAACAACAACATCATGTATAAAAGAGAGGTACCTAGTATGATTAAACACTGACATGGTTGATCGCTTACATCGTCTGTTTAAATTTTCCAATATTATCAAAATGTATATCTAGTGTATGATTTACTATTCGATTGTAATTTCTACATATTCTTGGTATGGGAGAGAAGGAACCCAAAGTGGTCCTCATGATAGGCACCGATAATAGTGGGATCGGTTTACGTGGAAATTTACTAGGCGTCCGGAATCCAATCAGAGAAAGCAATTGGGGGCAGTCAATATGATTTCTAATTAGTTTGTATAAAAATAAAATATCAAAATTGTCGCGCCTTTTCTCTAAAGAAACCATTCCAAAATATTCCAAACGCTTAGAGTACGAAATCAGACTTTTACTAATGTTTTGACTGTAAGCAAGGTGCCATATAAACCTTTTTTGCACGCGCTCTAATCGAAGTGAATGTGTAGCAAAGTGAGGGCGCCACACTACAGAGCAGTATTCTAATACATTACGTACAAAGGTATTATAAAGGATAATCTTAGTCTTAGGACATTTGAATAATCTTGCGTTTCTGATTACGAACCCGAGCATCTGGTTGGCCCTCTTTACAACGTTTTCAATGTGTTCTAGAAAAGTAAATTTTTTATCAAAAGTAACGCCCAAATCTTTTATACTATCCACTCTCCCTAATTCTTGATTATTGGCATAATATTTTGAGTTAATGGCAACATGTTTACGTGAAAAAGTTATATATGAGCATTTTCCTATATTCAGCTTCATGCCATTTGATTTACACCAATTTACAAGGTTATTAAAGTCCTCTTGAAGAAGAAAAGTGTCCTCAATACGAGTTATTACACGCATAAATTTCAGATCGTCCGCAAACAGGTATGGTGTGGAGTTACGGAAACAGCTAACAATGTCATTAATAAATATATTAAATAACACGGGGCCTAAGTGCGAGCCTTGTGGTACGCCAGATTTGATGCTATAATACGGAGAATCGAACCCATTTACTACCACGTAGAACGCACGTGAGTGCAAATAACTACCCAACCATTTCAAAAGCGACCCAGAAAAACCAATTGTAGCTAGTTTGTGAAGTAAAATATTGTGAGGAACCATGTCAAACGCCTTTTTAAAATCGGTGTATATGACGTCGACTTGCTGTTTGCGGTCTATGGCAGAAATAATATTTTGTGAAAAATGAACTAGGTTAGTTACTGTGGAACGAGCCTTAGTGAATCCATGCTGACTGTCCGTTAAATATTTTTTAAAGTGGTTTTGAATGTTACTAGCAGATCAAATTTCATACTAAACTTCCGTACCATAACCGGCTACATTATTTTTTTGTTTTATTTGTAGACGCATGTTCCCGACGGTGCGCGTGTCGTTCGGTGGGTGCCGCGCGGAGGCGCGCTACGCCGTGCTGCTGGACGTGGTGCCGGTGGACGGCAAGCGCTACCGCTACGCCTACCACCGCTCCTCGTGGCTGGTGGCCGGCAAGGCGGACCCGCCCGCGCCCGCGCGCCTCTACCCGCACCCCGACTCGCCCTTCTCCGGCGACCAGCTGCGCAAGCAGGTCGTCTCCTTCGAGAAGGTCAAGCTCACCAACAACGAGATGGACAAGAATGGACAGGTTGAACTTTTACCCTCCTTTTAATGCAGATGATGAAAACTTTTTGCTATACATTATCGTTTTGCTATACATACGTAGTAGAAGTTGTCTAGTGTTGTTAGCTATGCATGTTTTTGATATACGGTTATGGTTGAAAATAAGTGCGTGCTCGCTACGCACAATAAATACGTATGTACTTATTCGCTCGATGTCATGTTTTCTTTGCAATGAATGGGAAAGATAATAATTTATCTGTATACGTCTTTCTTACTTTCTTTGTGGAAATATTGATAGTTGCACCGTTACAAGAAATCGTAGACGTACATTCAATTATAAAAAAAAATATACATATAAGTACGGTTCTACCTACAGGATGAAAATAAATCATGATACGTGTCAGTCCAAGCGAAGAAAACATAAACGTTGACATTACCTTCAAGGTATCTCGGGATGGCTTCCTCATGCGTGTGGCAATTTTATAGAATTACGAGTGAAATTACGGCGTAGGCGACACCTCAGGCGTCGCGGGGTACAGCGTAATGAGTGCGTTGTTGCCAACAAATTAGTCGCACATGTCGCGCGACAGCCGGCTCTGTCTTGCCTACACGCAGGTGCTGCGCCGATGCAAATGTCATTACCCGTCCATTGTAAATAGACCCTCAGCGGGAACATTTTTATAACTAAATCGTTGTCCACTAGGCTGGTCGGCTCACATAGATAGCCAATGCCGCGTCAGTTACTAACAAAACGATGCGATATTATCAAGCTATTGCTATTAATTGATTTCATCAGACCTCTGTTTGTTTACATAATATCCGCAGATAACGTTTTGTAGCTTGTCAAAACGGTGGCTGTTTTATAGGCTTGTTAGTTTAACAATAACAAGTTTTAATGTTATGTTTGCGATTATTTTGAGATATTTTTATTTCAGTGAATATAAACCTACCTAATACTAAGATATAAAACGACGTTGTAACATATTTGTATAATATGTTAGATCGACAAACATAATATCGTGTTTCTAAGTCATAGAGCACATGAAACCACTGCTAACAATGAATCTTCCTTGTAACTGTCGTTTTTTGTAATATTCAAGTCTGGAGTCTAGATTTTACATCGTATAGAAAAATAGTTAAAATCTATAAAAAGGGTAATTATTACAACTGTAAAAAATATATTAATTTCACGTTAAGAACGGCACAATGAGAAGTGAGAGGGCAGCCAAATGGAACAGGCAGGGCGTGGTTCGGTGATGGATGGACCAACTCTGACGAAAAACGAACCTAGGCCTAATTAGCTTTCCCATAACACCAACACCGATAGCCATCATGTCCATACTTACAGCGCAACAGCAAATTAAATTTACTTAATTGAAATACCCCAAGATTGTAACGTACTACGAATTGTTAATTCAATCTTTATTAGCATTTTAATGTGAACACGCGAGCGGACATATTAAAATTTAAATTAGAATTCTTTGTTTTTGTAGTTATGTCTTATAGCAATACGATTTACCGAATTTAATAAAAACGTCTAATGAGCAATAAATTATTTAACCCGGAACTTGCGTAGGTCACTTAATACTTTTAACAATGTATCCGCCACGCAAGCGAGTCGCACGCGCGATGGAGACTGATTATGGAACAAAAACTCTATGAAATCCACGAATTAATCATAAGCAGCGGTTACCGGCTGAAGTCCAAAAACTGAATAAATGCTACTCAAGAGCCTTGAAAGACTTAGTACCTACTGTGTGAACGCAGCTTTAATTTATGCGGTGCTTATTTTAATAATTACTACCTTGATGAATGATACTTTATTTATGGAAAGATCCCAGTTCCAAGTTAGGACTTGATTGCTACATCAAAACCGTTCTAGTTACATAAACCTTTCAAAACGATGAACATTCTAATAATTTAGATTTCTGTCCTCATTTTACAAAATTATGCAGCCCATCAAAATATTGTTGGGATTTGCGTAACTTTATCCGTAACGAAGAACTTTTCCCTAAACACCGAATTAAAAAATATTAAATAAGCTGTAATTGTAACGACTCTTAGTAATGTCAATGAGCTACAATTATTAGATACCTTCAGTAACAATTCCAAAAATTCTTCTCCTTTTATCTTTCATTTTATTTGATGAATTTCCTTTTTTTGACGTTGAAACTAAAAATGTTTTAATAAACTTACAACGTCATAAAATATTAACTTGAAGATCGTGAATAAGTGGCGTTGACGTTTATTTGTTTGAAAGTTAAGCTTTAGGAAAAGTGTCAGGCCGCTTTGAGTTAATCCAATTCCGATTCGCACGAAACGTGAAATGCGAACTAATTCTTTACGTGTAAATGTAAAGGCGTTTCGAAAAATACGTTTAGGTAATTAATGGATATATGTAAATTGTTGGTTTGTCCGATACTAATGACGAATGTGCTTAATGATTTATGGGCGGCTTTTTGACCGTTTATTAAACTAACGAATATTGTTAAAACTACATAATGATACATTACTGTTGAACTTGTAATTACAACCGTATTTCCGAAAGCGATTTGCCTAAAAATAATAATTCGGTACCTACTCGTACATGCCTTTGTTTAATTTTGGTACTACTGCTTTGGACAATTTTGTCTTTATTTTGATATTATATTCTTAGTTCTTACTATTATTGTTAAAAACAACCTCATAAATTTTTCGTGCATATATTAAATTCTAATTACTGAAGTATATCATTACTATTCAGTACCGATTATTGTATCCAATATTCAATCCGAATGTCAAGCTGTGACATTGCTTTGATGAATTAGTAACAAGTCTAACAGATTCAATAGGTACTCAGATAATGTATGAATAGATATGGATTGTGTGAGTCGGCCTTCGAATTAATATTCAAATAAATAAAATACACCGTTCTTCATTCTCGCAATAACTAAACACTAACATCAATTCGCGAGCGCTTGCGTTTTTAATTACTGTTGATATTTTCACGTCGTTAACTTGCACGAACATAAAAGTTATAAAAACAAATGCAAAGACAGGTGATTTCATTTAGTAGTGTAATGTAAATATAAATTAATAAGTTATTTCGAGGTCGGTGGCGTCCTGTGGCGCCGCCCGAACACCTACACCTATTAAATACACCTCGGGAGCAAAGTTATATTAATATTAAAATATAAGATGTCTCATTACTATCACCTAAAATACGCTGGTGATAGAGTCAGTATTTCAATAGCTTAACTACGTCTTGTTAAATATATATTAATTTTGGATTTCATTACGCATTGACGACAATGTATTTTTATTCTCATTTGCCCTTTTTCCCAACCTTGAATAAACAACAAACAATGTAATCGTCTATTTTTATCCACTATCATAATTTAGTTTTGTAGTCATCTATAGTATTTTGCCTTAACATTATTGTTATGACACCTATGTTGTAAACATATACAGTATGAATTATTATTTGATTATTACAACCTAAATCGATTCGATCGAGCGTACTAAGATTTATCGCTTTTATTTACCGAATTTTAAATAAATATTGTATAATATACATTTAATTAGGAACTAAAAATGTTACCTACTTTTGATGAAAGTTTCGAAAATTGGATTAAAAGTATAACATTACTGTCATAATTAAGAGTTATAAACAATATTAATGGCAGCGAGTTGCGGGCGCAGCGGTAGTGAAGTGCTGTAAATCATACCAAATGCCATAACAGGTGCAAAGGTATCTTGAAGCTTTTCATTATAATTCCATACTCTGACAAGTGAATCAATTAAATTAAATACATCATATTTGCTTATGATATAAGATACTAAACATGCACATTCAAAATAAACGGTGTTTTATTGGTTTGGTATGTTAATCTCTCTGTGACTTGGTGAGAAAAAACTTGTACATTTTTGAAAAGTATAAGTTTACGAGTCTATATTGCATAATACATAATAATTTCTATTGAAATATAACTCGCAAGTTAATAAAGTCCGGGTAGTCGAACTTATAGCCCTATTGTGAAGTGCATTTACACAAACAGTAATGAATACTAAAGTGTAGTACCTACCTCTTGCTTTTCTAATATTTTACTGAGAACGTATTACCGAGAGGCTATGACTAACATGTAAAATAATATTAAAAACCGGCCAAGTGCGAGTCGGGCTCGCGCACAAAGGGTTCCGTAGCAGCAAATATAATAAATTACAGTTAAATCAACCTATCTCAAAAACTATAAGAGATACTTTGATCAAACCAAAAATCGTTGAAAGAGTTAATTAGCATGCATCACCTCTATTTTTTTTAGAATTTTATACCCCGTAGTTATAAAAATAGAGGGGGGGGGACATACTTTTTACGACTTTGAGAGCTGATATCTCAAAAACCGTTCACTTTAAGAAAAATGTTTTTTAGAAAACTTTATATCATTTTAAAAGACCTTTCCATTGATACCCCACACGGGTATGTACATCGAAAAAAAAAATTTCATCCCTCAGTTACATGTATGGGGGGCCCCACCCCCAATTCTTTTTTTTACTATTTAGTGTCATATTTTTGTAGCGGTTCATACAACACATATTCCCATCAAATTTCATCACTGTAGTACTTATAGTTTCCGAGTAAATCGGCTGTGACAGACGGACAGACGGACAGACGGACAGACGGACATGACGAAACTATAAGGGTTCCGTTTTTGCCATTTTGGCTACGGAACCCTAAAAATGAGATGGTGGCTAATAACGAACAATGTCTAGAAATAGGCGAGCACAGACTTGAATATGCCAATTTGTAGCCATCTGTTTTACGCCTTACTTAAACTAAAATTGCTGGTGTATGTAGATAAGTCTTCAAAAAAAGGATAAAATTTGGCATCATTATTATCAGTTACGCCTGCAATTCTAGACGTAGGTATACCTAGTTTAGCGCCGTAAAGTTAATAACTTGTAAGTCTTGATAAAGTTTGAAACAAAATATATTTGACATTATTTATTACCTATTACCCTTTTACCTACAGATAAAATCTGTTGAAATATATTTGCATTTAGAAAGTAGGTACATTCTCATTTTGCAACGAGATGCGTTCACGAAAATTGTCAAATACGTAGTTACAATGGTTCCTCTTTGACACTCATACATATTATAATTACAAAATCCTGCTTGTAATGGCAGCGGTCGAACGAAAATTCTTTACACTTGATTTACATAATGTTTGTTTGTTTTGAAGACGCGCGTCAGAATGTTTACGACGCAGTCTGTTGTCACCTCCGTTGTCGGCGCGCGATCACTAAATCCTCCACTTTATGAAGCCCTAGAGGAAAATCTTTGTCTCGTTACTTAGCAACTAAAAACTCGAACACAAATCACTCTCACCTGATAATTATTGCCGATAGAATTCGTCTCTAAGCAAACACGTCCGCTTGGAAACTCACGTTTGTATCTTTATGGGTAACCGCTCGTCGAAGTAAATTGGTCGTATTGAAAGTTGGACGGAGTTATTGCACATTGTTTTTTCATATAATTTACTGCAAACGAGTGATCACAGTCAATATTTACTCGGCGGTTATGCAACAGTATTTTTCTACGCGTATTCGTGTCGGATTGCCGATCGGAATGTGGTTTATTTGTAAAAATACTGGTAGTAGGGAGCATTGTATGCAAATGCAGTTCGGCGGTTGCTCTCGAAGGCGGGTTCATTTAGCAGAGTTATGAGCGTTGACTATCTTTATGACGCGATGCCATTGATAGGACAAGGTGTATTAATCAAAGGCCGTAATGATACCTCGAGCTGAGTCGCGGTGTCCTGCGCGGGTCGCCTTACCTCCCGGAGGGCGACCGCTGCGACTACACATTTCTCACTTCAATTTGTAGCCGTATTTGATTTTTACATTCGCCTTACTAAATATAATATATGATGCGTTTTAGGATTTTTTATTTCCGTTTTTAATTGACTTTAAAGAAGTGATGATGTAGGTTGCTGGTAAAAATATTAAATTAATAATATTCGTGTATTTTTATAAATAATTATTTTATTAATATTAATACCTAAGTAGGTACATATATTACATACATTTTTTTTCTTATTTATAAGTTTATCACCATTCACCTACTAACTACCTATCAAGTATTTGTATTTTTTTTCCCTACCTAAGTATGTCAATAATCAATAATCATTTACGATTACCTACTCACTGAGCTATAGGAAAATCTATTAATCCGAGAACAAAATATATTCTTATGTAGTTAGGTAGGTAGGTCATCTTAATATTTAACTCGTGTTTTACAACAAGAGTTTTTACATTTTACAGTAGTAGGTAGGTAGGTAGGTAAGTAGGTACTAATTATGAATTTGCGAACAAGTTAAAATTTCATAAGTTTATACAAAAGAAGCTGATATTATTAAAACTAATATGTTGTGTATGTAGGTAGGTGTATTTATCATAACGTGTCATAACAGTATCTCATGAATATTTATCGGCAACAAAAATAAATTAGTTATATTTGATAATGAGCACACAAACTATAATATAACATGTTTATTAAAATTATTTTTTGTTTTATTATGTGTAAAATTCACGATTATATCTCCAGAAAGGAACATAGCGTGTTTTGATATTCTGTTCTGTATGCGATACGACAGAAATTCCCCTTTCAAATGAAGTTTTGTTCAAATGCTAAAATGAAACTATTAGAAATAATTATTGTGATGAGCCAGTCCACGTACATTACTTATGTAGGTATAATACTCAGCCATTTGACGACGCGGTTGGCGCAGTGGTAAAGTAACTGCCTACTGAGCCGACGGTCCCGGGTTCGATCCCCGGTCAGCGCAAATATTTGTGTGATGAACTCAATTATTTGTTCTTGGGTCTGGGTGTTATTATCTATATATTATGTATTTATTAAATATTATGTTTATCGCCTAGTACCCACAACACAAGCCTTAATTGAGCTTACTGTGGGACTAGGTACTCAAATTTCGACGGACCGAAGGACGTTTTTTAAAAAGACAAGATTTAATTTAAACGTCTTTAATATGTGCTCTCTACATCCAGAATGAAAACTTAAACTATAAACTTATCGTTAAACAAAAATGCAACGCTGCAATCTATGTTCTAAGAAATACAAAATGCATTAAGGCGATGCAGGGTGGCCGTAGTTATGCTGCGTTAACAAATACGATATCACATGCATGTACTGCGGGTTGCCCCGACATAACTCCTCCATCCTCAGTTTCAAGAAAATCTGAAGGATTTTCTTGAATACATATTTTTCTTAATTTAGACTTAATTACTACCACAATTACAATTATAATTACGATTAATACAAAAGTTATAATGTTAATCACTCCGACGGCACTATTCACTGTACTACTAAACTGGTTTTCACTATTTTCAATTAAATGCCTAAGCATATTTATGTCAGTTAAATTTGCACCCTTCAGGTTAACAGGCTTCCTGTCGGTCGGGAAGTTCATCAAATTTGGTAATATAATTTTTGGTAAACTTGGGTATATAATATCAATTCCATTTACTTCATATTTCTTTAGTGTTATATCTCCGATTTTCACGTAACAGCCAGTCTCATCTAACGCCAATAAATAGGTACCATGAAGGAATTCTTGGGTTACCTCGTTTTCACAGACCTTGGTAAGTACTGTTTCCACATTTACGTATAGTATCCATCTATTTGGCAGAACATTGTCGATTTTCACGTCATCTATGGAAATGGGAATCGGCTGACAACTGGAAACATTTGTAGATAGCCGCAAAAGATCAGTTAAACAATCGTCTTTATATAATGTTGATGTCAGTATTTCCGGGCATAGGAACCGGTCTTCATCTATTTCTTTGCATGGTTGTGAAAGTGGCATGGTTTTCAACCCCTTCACAAGGACATTTGGGTAGGATAAGGGAAGTCTGACCTTTTTCTTCGTTAAATATAGGTAAAGGTATTATTTTAAAATATGAATAAATGTCGTCAGTAATTAATGGAATAGTCATTACGAATTTTATTTGACTTTGTTTTACATAAGTTTGTACTTCTATTAATTGTTCAATTTTAAGAACATTATCTAAATTTACTGGAAATGGCAACTTAGAGCTAGTTTCAATGTTTTTTAATAAAAGTAATAATTCCTTAGTATCTACAACGGATTGGTGTAAAAGTTTAATTTTACTAAAAGCTACAGCAGTTTCTATTTCACTTAATCTAACGTAAAGAGACATAAAATTATGTAAGAATGCAGAATATGTATGTATAATTTCATTAGTCCTTTGATGTAAATTTGTGTCATTTAAAAGCGAATCAATTACATTTAGCTTATTCTGGATTGCAATGAAATTGTTATTAGATATTTCAGCTACATTTAATAACGAATCAACCATCTCGGTAACTATTGTCATCTTATGTATTATAGAGTCTTGTTTAGTCTTTAATTTATCAATAGTGTTTTCAAATTTTATAGCATCTTCGTTGTCGAGGTTACCGGTGATAATTTTTATAACTGAACCAAGTGGATTTAATAAACCACGTTTAGATCTAGAAGACGGAATTAATTGTTCAAATTTATCGATAGTATAATTCATATGATAATCTGTTTGCAATTCTGTTGTAATAAAATCGGAACCTAACGCTTGTATATCAATACAACTATGAACCTGATTCCTAAATGATAGATAACTATTTATATTAAATTCTAAATCGTCATATATTAACTTTAAATCTAAAACCTTAATAACTCTCCATGTGTCATTGCTGACGACTGCATAGCCTTCACGGAGAGGTAGTATTCCGGGGTTCCGTTTAATCTGGTGCAGTTGAAGGCCCTGGTTTTGGATCACGTGGATCGCCAAAATTAGTAACCTGTGGAGGACGCTTAATGTCTTTAATGGGAACTTTAGTCTCACGATGATGCGTTGTTACTGGCACAATATTTCTATGGGTCGGTCCCGTGACTATCGCTTTCTGATACCTAGGCTTATCTTTAGCACGTCTCGTGTTAACTCCTTTAATGTAAACCGAATCTCCTATGTCTATGTTAAAATCATTTTCACCGCCATGCTTATCCTTAATAACCTGCTTCTTATGAATAATTTTGTCTGTAAGGTATTTGTATAAAAATTTAGTACGTTTGTGGTGATCTTTTACAAATTGTTGGGTTAATTGTTTGTTAAAATCTACAGAAAAAGCATTATTAGCCTCTGTATGTCCAAAAACGACTTCAAAGGGAGTTAAACCGGTGGTAGAATGTATTGAATGATTATATGACATAATCGCGTATGTCATGACAGATGCAGCATCAGTTATCTTACGTTCATATTTAGCTATCCTGTAAATTTCTATTATTGTAGAGTGGAATCTTTCTATTAAACCCATGGAATTTGGATTGTGCGGAGTGCCAATATGAAGATCGATTTTGTAATACGAAAGCATTTCTTTCATTAATACATTATTAAACTCAGTGCCGGGATCTGAACTAATTCTATTGGGAATACCATATAAAGAAAAATATTTAATCAAAGCTCGGATAACTTCGTTTGTAGATCGGTTATGGATTTCTATGGCCTGACCTAGTTTACTAAATGCGTCTATAATCGTAAGATAAGCTTTACCGTCTATTGTAAATGAATCGATAAATATTTCCTGAAAAGGTCTAGTTTGTGTTTGGGAAAGTTGTAACTCTGGTTTTAATGGTTTTCGGTCATACTTCATTTTCTTACATACATCACATCCATTTAAAACGCTCGCTATTGTTTGATCCATTTTATTCCAGAAATATACCCGTTTTATGTGTGCTAGTGTTTCCTTAATACCCCTATGACTTGTTTTACCGATATGATATTTCAAAATAATTTCGCGCTGTTCGGTTTCATCATCTACATAAACAACTCGCCTCTTACACTCATACAACTTTACTGAACCCTTTTTGAAAAGTGTGGTAGCCATTTTTGAAAATTCTTTTCTATGTATTGGGCTTTCGAAATAAAAGAAATATTTCAATTTTGGTCTGATGTAACTTAAGAGAAATTGCTTTACGAGATCGGGATTGTCTTCAGGTAAGTGAACCTCTAGTACCTTTTGTAATGGTCTTGATAAGTCTTTTACTGTTGTTTTATTTCTATTCCAGGTATAAACGAGTATCTGATTAGGTTTTGTATCTACAGCTTCATCTTCGCGGCTTTAACTCCTTCATCCGTGAGGCGGTTTACTTTTGAAAATAGGGAGCTTTTAACATTTTGTATTCTGTGGCAAAACTGTATGTAACTTTCACCTTGTTTTATTTTTAACCCTTCTAATTCTAGTGCGATACATTCTTCCGATCGCGGGTCTCCGAAATGTTGGGTAAGTATTTCCTTTAATTCAGTCCATGAAGTTATATCTTGGTAATCACTAAGCAGTGAAGCTGCCTTACCGATAAGCCTACTCGTTATGGCATGATATACATATAAGTTTTGTGCGTTATTGTTCGCATCTTGGAATGATCTTATAATGTATTCGCTTTTATTGATAAATAGGTTTAACAGTTTTTCATCTCCATCAAATTTGGGGATGATACATAGTATTTCTCTTGGTATGAGTTTAATCTCTTCCATTTTGGTTCTTTTAGTTGGTTTTAGCGATTAAAACTCTAAATGTAATAAAGATAACACTATTTTTTACTAATAACTAACACTTAAAATTAAACACTAAAAATTACGACTTATTACGATAATTGTAATGAACAAAATCAAACAATCGTAACGATTAGGCCGACTATTTTGGGTCGGGGATTTCGTGAAAACAGGGAATGTGAAAAACAGGAGTGAAGAGGTTTACTCACAGACTGCTCGCTCCCATGTCCTTCACTTATGATCCTGGATGCTCGTCCTTGAGGTCACAGTACGCGTTTCACTTCAGCGATTGAGTTTTACGCGTACGCGTCGCGGGAGAGTTATTTATTTGGTTCGAGGATACTCGTACAAGCACCGCACTATCACAGATCCTTTTATAGGCTATAGTGTTAGCTCGGCAGCAGGATATTATCGAGTATCCTACCGGCTGCGCCACTCAAATTTCGACGGACCGAAGGACGTTTTTTAAAAAGACAAGATTTAATTTAAACGTCTTTAATATGTGCTCTCTACATCCAGAATGAAAACTTAAACTATAAACTTATCGTTAAACAAAAATGCAACGCTGCAATCTATGTTCTAAGAAATACAAAATGCATTAAGGCGATGCAGGGTGGCCGTAGTTATGCTGCGTTAACAAATACGATATCACATGCATGTACTGCGGGTTGCCCCGACATAACTAGGTCGATTTGTGTAATAATGTCCTACAATATTTATTTATTTATTTATTTATTATAATGCCTATTGGAATTTTACAAGATGATTAACAACTAACAAGTAAGTAATAAATCTTTATTAAATATTGCACTGCGTGGTTGCTCTCTAGTAAGACTTGCGCAATTTTAGAGAAAGTAAAGGATGCTGATAGACTTAATTGTAACACTAGTCTATTCATAACAGCTGTTAATAAATGTATATTAATAAAATATACAATGAACATAAAACTATAATTTTTGTATTAATTAAGTGTCATAGATAACTCAACAAATGAACAGACGATTGCCACCTTGACATTAAGAAGCAATAAAACGAATATTTCCTCAACATAAATAATTATGTTACATCTACACGACGGTATTGCAAACGGTATGCCGTATGAGAAATGAAATTTGCAAGCACTAAGATCTGAGGTGTCGTCATAATGTTTTGAACGAATAATATTTGTGTGTTTATGGACATTATTCTCGCTATAAAAAGGGATCTGTAGCTGCACGGATAACTAATGAAAATGCCAAGAAATCCGCTACTTTAAAGCGCCGTATCTCATCGTATAAGGCGACTGTTGACTTAACCCCGACATTACAGGGACAGTCGCGTACAAAACAACATTGAGAACGACATATGTTTATGCCCACCACAAAGACTTATAAACAAATAAAAATTAACGCTGGTCTTTTCTCTATCAAAAGAGATAATCACACGCTAGAATAGATATTAAAAACATCATATACCTAGATCGTATTTCGATGTGAATCGACTCAGATTTAATTTAGTTTTATTGGTCACAGGATGCTTTAAAATTAATAGATATAATAATTTGATAAATTAATATGCCATAATTACCCATTCAAAATTATACGTCGTAAATATATTTAATTTTACGGATCATTCACAGTGACTTCACTGTTTTGAATAAAAGTGCCATAAAAATATTAAAATGAACACATTTAGAGCTCGGCTGTTCATCGCCCACGTCCAGCGCTTTGCTCTGTTGACATCTCATAATATTGAATGGACACCGTGTTTGCATAAATAAATCCATTATTTTTACTGTAGAAGTGACAGCTCGAATCGAATTACTTATCATTTTATACGGAACTCTACGTTTATTAATATTCGTTTCGTTTAATATCAATATTTGTTCTAGTGGTCAGTAAATCATAAAGCTACGGTGTCGGTTCGTTATCGGCGATTAAGTTATATTAATCAATGTTGATAATAAAGATATACGCTAGAGGCGACTACTTTACATGTTCCCATTCGCCTACGGGTAGTGTTGGAATTGGTTGGTAAATTAATTATTTTACGTCGATTCGTCATTTATTTACTTACTTATTAGAGAAAGTAAGACCGAGAAATGAAAGTCAGTCATATATTTTATTCTTGCCTCGATAATTATTTCACTAACGAAAACAAACTTTTCCACTTAATTATTATACATGATTAGATGCGTTGCAATAATTGAGCAGTACACAGCTGAAACTTGCAACATTAGCATTGTAATTATTTGTAGTAGATGTGGAGTAAAATGTATCGCATAATGTAAACAGGGATGTGAGCGGGTTCGCGCGGTAGGTATCTGGTGGTAGGTACAAATGAGGCAATTTGTCGGAGCGGCGCGGAGGCGACAATCCGACGTAAGCCCGGGCCTCGCGCGCTAATCGGAATATCGACAAGGCTTATATCAACCTGCCGCCAGCCGCGGCCCGACTCTGGACTGACATCTCACTGTTTTGTCCTCATTTGCTGTTTTAAAATATGTGAACTGGATACTTGTATTGCTGCAGTAGACCAGGAATTTTGTTTGTATTTAAGATAAGTTATTACAGATTAATAGGTAAACAAATCTTCTATAGGCTATAAATACAATAGTCTGTGATGTAAGATATCGAAAAGGCATCGAATCTACCTGCCCCGGCCTGTCCGGACTGACAAGTGACATCATTGTTTTGTTCCCATTTAGATAGATCTAGAATCTAGATACCTACTTGGGATATTTGTACAATCAGCGCTGTACAAGTTAATCTTTTTGATAGGTAGGTAGGTATCGGTTTTATTTCAGTGAAGGGTTTTTTCACTTTTTGTAGATTGTTATAAGTAGCAAATCTTACAGTAGGTATACCTAGGTATATTAACTTTGGGTAAAGAAATCGTAGAATATTACCAAGTCTCTATGTACCTACTTATCGACTTATCTCATTATAAGTATTTTACGAATACATTTAAGATTTTAAAAATGAATATTTATTTTAAAATTATATTCTCACCTATTAAGTTTATTTTCTTTATGTTCTTGACAATTGTATTGTAATTTATGATCAGACTGAGCTAATCTAAGGAGCTAATGGATAAACAAATATTTGGCCATTAGTGGACAAACATATTTTGGTCTATATAAATATTAATAATATGATTCTAAACTCGAATAGGTAATTTTTCCGTTATGATAATAGGTACTTAATAGGTATACATTTTATCGCTTAATATCATTATTAATAGCTGTCCGAATATTAAACGTTGGTAGCAGGTTATTAATATTCAAAAAGTATTATAATGTCAACATTGCCTATTTTGAAATAGCTTTATTAATTGTTTCAATGTGGTAATCAGAAATTTTAACCATAAATTAATATAAAATCGAAAAATATAGGTACTTTGAACGATCAATCAAAGGAATTTAAAGGAATATTTTAAACACATCTGGGTACGTTTATAAAATCATTAATAATAATTAGAGATGTCCCGACTAGTCGGCGACTAGTCGGTAAAGCCGACTATCCGGCCACTATTGTAGTCGTCGATTAGTCGGCGACTAATTGGCAAAGAGCGCCGACTATCCGGCTTTTTACGTAGTATGTATTTCTCAATGAAAAATAACTACATGAAATAAAAACCTTAATTATATATTATTTTATTTTTATTTTATAATCAGTCTTATACATTATAAAATGTAAAGCAATCTTTCCTTTGGTAATCAGTTTTTAAAATTACTTGCTTGTAAAAAAAAACATAATTATGACATTTATTGAACAAAATTAGTTCCTATCCTAATTAACATAAAAAACAACATAATATCTTCTTATCTTCAATGAACATTTATAAGTTTTTCTTATTATTTAAATAAAAAGTAGATTTAATAAATTAACAAACTCAGTTATATGTATTAAAGCAAGAAAATATTTTTTTACCCTAAAACACCGCTCTCGACCATTACACAAGCAAAAATGAAGGAAAAATGCGAAGTAAACAAAACATGTTCCGACACGCTCGCAGGCGGTGTATGCGATTGTGCGCGAATCAGCCGTAAACGAAGCGTTACGGAAATCCCCGAAACCGTAATCGGCTTAGCCGACTAGTCGGTATTATTACAACCGACTAATCGGCTAGTCGGCTAGTCGGCAAAAGTCATAATCGGCACATCACTAATAATAATCCATTCATTTTATAAACATTCTTTTATCATTTACTTAGATCTAAAGAAACTAAACAGTCCATATCAACAAAAAGCATTAAAGACGTGCGACTCGCTCAGCGGTCGGGAGCCATCTGTCCCCCTCTGGCCGCCATACCGCCCCTCCCCACGGACCTCCCAACGCCTCCCCACCGCAAGTATATCTATATGTTGGTCTCCCCATCGCGCTATATTATATCTTACTTCTTTGATATTAAAGATTAATATCGTTCGGTTGATAAAGCGAGGGGCGAGGCCGTACATCCCTTCAAAGCGATGCGTGTCGTCGCCTCAGTAGGTACGCTATAAGTAACACGGCTTAGCTGAAGCAAAATTGTTTGTACTAAACAATTTTATTATATTGTGTTAGATACTTTGAATAATCTCACGATATTTAAGCTTAAAAGGCATATAACGATTTATTCCATAGTTCATTAACTCAGTAAATTCAAAAAATATCCTGGTGTTTAGATTAAATAATATCAAACGTGGTTTGTTCCAGAGAAGAAGATAAAACATCACAAACCAATAACATTTATCCACAATTGAAAGTGAGATATTTTTCTTATTCTGTAGTCATATTACCTACCTACCTAAATAAAATCCTTAATTTAAAATTATTTATTCAGAAAACTAAATTCTGCAATTCTGTCAGATTTTTTTTGACTTAGGTACAAAACAATGAAGGTTTGCATCAGCAAAATCGAGCAAAACATGTAAAAAAATATTTTAACAGCAAATAAAAAAACTAGATCACAGAAACCAGTTAATGAGTAACCAGCATTGTAATTTGTAACCTATAAATCGATATTGTTATAAATTATCTAGGTATATTGGGAATGATGTGGGCTCCATTTTGTTATTTATCGCATCTTTTTATCACCTGCAATTAGTAAATCTTTTATTGTTTTTTGAAAGACAAATAAGTCATTTGCGAGATAGAAGCATGATTTATTGATTGATTGGTGAACTAATATGGATCATAAGGCGGTAAAAAACTGGAAATCACGTGGATATTGCTATAAAAAGTTTGCAATCATAATTTATTAGAAAGAGCTTTATTAGATTTTTTTTCACGCCTCTACATTACAGAGCTAAATGGATAAGTCGTGTTACATCGGATTAATTACGATTAATTATAAACAAATAAGATTTGTGTGTATTTCTTAAATCTTAACCTACCTAGTTCTTTTTTTTCAAACATATATTTTGTTTTGAAAGATTCAACTTAACGGTTCCAACTCTACATACCGCAGTGTGTGTAGCTCAAAATCATATTATAAACATTCCTTATTTTTTTTTTACCAATACCTACCTACCTAAGTATTTTATAGGTAGGTAAATAATAGGCATTTCATATTTTTTAGATTCAAGCATCTCCATATTTCACGGTATAAATATCTACTCTGAGGCACTCTTACCACAAATAGAATGGTGTATAAATATTTCATCCCACACATTAGAGAACCCAAGCATACCCCCGGTAATTTGTATAGACGATGATTGCCCAAAATAGAAACAGAGTAGGTACAGTCACTAATTAATTGTTATCATCAAATCTGAAGATAGTAATTATGAGAATGTTATTGGGATGGTCGGTTCATAATTCATTAAGGCGCAGGTGTGAAAATTAGAGGCGAGCTAATGACGCCAGCCACGCCTACGAACCTTTGATTCCACAAGGTTATGTGGAAGTCGAAGCTGGAAACTCAATTAAAATATCACCTCACGTCTACACCTATTGTGTTTTGGTCTAACGTTAAAATTTTATTGGTAATAAACAAATTGGGCAAGAAATAGCTACGTTGTATTTAGGTATTGAAACAAAGTCGAAATACCTACCTAGGTTGTTTGAAAATACGGCAATTCTCTGAGAATTTTTGAAAAGCAAAACATCTTCAAAGTTCGAAAATATTGTAATTATAGTAGAGCCATTTTAATAGGCAACATTTGACAGTTCAACAAAATTCAACAACGTAACCTAGTAACGACGACATAGAATAACATGATATTTCGTTTTGTTAGAACTGCACATTTGCTTAACTTATTTCAATTACGATTACATATTTATAATAATAATGACCGATACAAGTAATTTTAAGATTTCATTTTACTGATAAACCATCCTAAACATAATAATCAATTTCTGAATTGAAGAACTGACGTCGCTACAATTTTGTGTCAATAAACCTTTTTTCTTTTTAAATACTAGAGACGTTACTCTAAAAATCGAAATCTGACATCTAGAATCGAATGCATTGATTACTTGTGAATAAAAATCATCATAAATTAATAAATTCGATTGACAAATGTTTCAAATCCGTATCGATTAATACACTTTAATCGATGTTTTTAAGCAGGTTACCTCTCTTCGAAGATAAAATTGATAGACGTCAAATGTTGCCTATTAAATTGGCTCGACTATAGAACTTTTTGCGTGTTTTTTCTGAACTAAGGCATACGAAATATTTTTTTTCATGCCCACCTACTGGTTTAAGGTTTCGTTTCTCACGTAGGTATACTTACATCCAAAACAAAACAATTTTTCCGTCTG
This sequence comes from Colias croceus, assembly GCF_905220415.1. Lineage (NCBI taxonomy): Eukaryota > Metazoa > Arthropoda > Insecta > Lepidoptera > Pieridae > Colias > Colias croceus. The sequence goes on along the minus strand of NC_059539.1, from coordinate 8,514,417 downwards.
CCTATTAAATATTGCTCTAGGTACCTAAATATTATAGGTACATCTTTATATCATAGAAACGCAGTATGGTACCTATCTATACATTTGCGCATTAGTCCTAAAACGCATATTACATATTCAAATTAATTAATTAACAAAGTTAATTATCTCATCAGCGGCGGCAAGTCAGAGCAATTTGCCGACACGGGGACTATCAGCGCGTCACATCGCCTACAACGCAGGCCGACAAATTAATTACCGACAATGTAATGTGATGAGAAATCGCCGCCACTGTCATTATAATACGTAGATAACGCACGCAGTTTTAATAAATTAATTAACGGCAGGAAAGCTGCATTTGTTTGGTATTTCTAATGACTTAAGTAAGTAGTCGGGTAATTGCGTGAGCACCCGTATTACAAAGATTGAACAATTCACAAAACATTCATTATGTGTTTGTGAGAGCTATTTTATACAACAATCGATTCTTAAATTTAGGCTTTCTTACATTGTTCCTTCGTGAATATGTATATATTTTTACATTTGTTAAAGATCATCCTGCCATTATTATTTCGCACGCGCGTCGGCAATTAACCATATAACTACAACGAGGCTACCCACTTAGATGTAACTGGATGTCCGTTGGGATCGTAATGATACCATAAAATACAATGTAGCAATATTGTATAGCTAATTGTCTAATCGTATGCGTGTCTGCGGTGTACCTAATGACTGTATTTGCATATTGGTGCGCCCGTTGTCCCATTTCGAGCATCTGTCTCCCAAGATCTGCATAAGTCAGCCACTGTTGTTAACGAGCTTACGAGTTATTTGTCTTATAAATGTTATTTATTATTTAACGATGCACTAACTAAAGACATCTAAATGTATGATATTAATTTTATATAATGAAGACATAACTCAATGACCTTACTTTTTGCAGTAATTCCAGAAGCCATTTTAAGTTGACGTTCAAGATAAATTGGACAAATTGGATTAAATGAGTTAATGTGTATATAAATAATAAAACGATGCTAAATTGATTTGTGTATTTACTTTAAAATTGAAGCTTCTTTCCGCACTTTTTTAGCTATATTTCATAAAATTATTTTTCTTTCACAGATCGTTCTGAACTCAATGCACCGGTACCAACCACGGATTCACCTGGTGAAGATTCGAGAAGGTGGCGGGCCCATCACAGACCTCTCCAGAGAACAGCATAGAACCTTCATCTTCCCTGAAACAGTATTCACGGCTGTCACTGCGTATCAGAATCAATTGATTACGAAGCTGAAAATTGACTCCAATCCCTTCGCGAAAGGATTTCGAGATTCTTCCAGACTAACGGATTTCGATCGGTAAGTTCCTGAACTTACTGTTCCTGAAGTATATATTTAAAAATAATTTTATTCCTGATATATTTGACTTCTGTTTTAAAAGCTAATGTTTTAATGTACCTACCTATGTTGATGTTATTGGACGAGTAGGTAAATTAGAAGTTAGTCAAATCAGAAACCAGACATTTACGTATATACCTACTGGTATGTACAACATTCGGGTAGCAAAAATTAAAAGATTTATAACATCATTCGCTTAAATTTTTACACAATTAATCATCGCGTAAAAGCCCATGTGCTCAGTAATTTGCACCTTTTATACAATGTCAGTCAAGGTAACATCAAAACTGTTGAGGATCGATGCGCTCGAGGCGAGTTTGATAAATTGGCAGGTTATTAGGAGCAGTTGAAAGGCATTAGGTTGGCCGCCCTGCAATTTGTGCGGCGTGCGGCACCAACATGAATAAAAGATTAAAAGTGCTTCGCTGATTGCGACGATACGAAACTGAATGCTGATCGAACCACCGATTTAGGGCCAGTGTTAGCGTATCACCTTAATCGAAACCTAAAACGAAATTACAGGTGTAAAATATTTTTAATTTATCGCATTCCGTGTGGTGCGAGGTAATGCCTAAATGGCATTTTCATACGTTTTTTGATAAGCAACTGACGCAAGTATCAAGATTGTTTTATAAAAATCGTTTTTTAATTTATTGTACACTTTCAGATGATAAAAATGATAAATTTGATGATAGCACTTATCTAATATTTTCAAGTTGACTCGATGGAAAATTATTATTATGCTTTAATCATTTTAATTGAATATTAATTCCATTTAGGTATAACATAAAAAAATAATAAACGCATTAGGTATGTGCTTTATTGTATGTTCACGCAGTATATTAAATTAAAATTAAAAATAAATAATAATAATTTATACAGGTACCTACAGGTTATTAATGTCAATATCCCAAAGTATGTTTCTGTGATTCTATTGCATTTATAAATGCATTTGTAGTAAGTAGGTAATGTAATGGTATTCTAGGTCAATATTTCTTCAATCCATTTTAAGCGTAAAACCGAGGTTAAACATCCAATAAAATGTTCTGAAACTGTTTCGATGCTGAAAACGAAATTAGATTTACCTATCACATTAAAAAGAACACGTCGCGTTGAGAAATGTATCTACAAAATATATTATAAAGCGGCGATGATTAAACGATATTTACATTCATAAATGCGAAGTACCCATACTCTTGGAATTATTTCATGTAGCGATTTCGACTCATTACGTTTAAGCTGTGCCGTCCGGTGCGAGGCGAGAATTAGCCGGAGGCACACCTCGACGTTCCCATGAGTTCCGCTACTAAGAACATTCGACTCACTCTCACTACGATTCTGATTTTAGATCCGCGATTTTATATTATCCTAGTAAAGTCCATATAGTAGTCATTATCCTAGAGACAAGTTTAATACGATTTTAGTTTTAGTTATAATTGATGATGAATGTTTGATTAAATAGACCAAATTAAATTTAGAATACAGGTGAAGATTTTTATATATGAGTTGTATAGGTAAATTTTGTAAATGGTTAATGTTGTAAACAAGATGTTGTAGCTATAGCTTTAAATAAAGAGCAAAAAAAAAACTATAAAAACATGAAAAAAAGCTATAATTAGTTCGCTGTTCACATATTCGAGAATTTGTAGTACTCGTACAAGGCATGTGGAAACAGTCGACGTCAACAGCGGGATCGGCCGGCGGCGGCGCGGCGCGTAATCACAGGGCTCACTCCTCATTATGCCCTAAACGACAAATTAAACCGCATTTCTATTAACTGCCCATCGTCGGCCCTCGCGACCGGTTCCAAACATCGTGCCTGTAAACACGAAACCTGCTACATGTAAAACTTGGACTCTCATACCCCGTCTTCACATTAATATCCAAGCTAATAAAGTCATCTTAACATTCTAGAAACCAAAGCGATGTAGATTTATTGATATTAAACGTGATGTATTAGTTTTAAACCACTTTAAATTTCAAGCGCATGAATTAGGAAATGATGCAACGAATCTCTAGTGGCTGAGTCACGCCCGCTAGATGTAGCGATGGGCAGAATTAGTGAACCTTTTAATAATCTAATCTCGGTGCACGTCAGTACTCGGCTACCGATTCGGATTAATTGATACAGCATCGCCGGCGTTGATAGTTCACCACTCGACTGATTGACGGCTAATTCGAGATGTTATCGACACAATTACGGGGCTTCCTTCATCTCGCTACCGATTCGACCATGAGTAACTCAAATTATTCGTGTTGATACGTGGTAAAAAATTGAGTAGTTGCTTTTGAAATTAGTTACTCAACAGTAACAGTTATCTTCTTTTTTCCTTTTACTGTCAGGTATTTTCTCACCGCTTACCAAAACCCCTGATTTAATATCAAAAGATAGATTGTATGTATTTTTGCAGATTTTTCCAGGTATTAATTATTATCAAATTATTATCAGAATATTTCCAATTTTTAAAGTCCTTAAGCTCATTAGTTGAAAACTGCCAAAAATGGAAAATTATTCTGTAAGCAACACTTTACACGCGCAGTTCATTAAAATTCGACGTTACACTGTCTTAATTATCATTGACCGTCTTAACATTCATCTAAAAAGCTACAGTTCATTCACACCTAGTAACACTTCACCAGAAGTCTATTAGAAAGTGGAATAATTAATGGTCGTATCGTAAGATCGATGCTGGCTGGCTACTGTTCGGCTCACACTTATAATTCAGTTCAGCTCGCTGATAATAATCAGGTAGTAAATTGCCACTCTCGTTCTGTCATTTTACTCAATCTGACAGTTTTGACCTTTATGGATGCTTTTAGTGTTGTTTTTTAAGACGAAAATGCTACCGCGTGTACCTTCAGATAAATGTTGACGGTACGTTGGACTTAAAAAGTAGTTAGGTATTCGTTGTTTTTTAATGGGGAAAAATAAACAATTTAGAAGCTGCGTTAAGCTGTTGTTACTTTTAAGTCTTCCTTTTATACCTAATAAGTCTTTCGTGGAGGTATTTATTTATTATATAAGAGTGGGTATTTTTATGGGTGTAGATAAGCGCCTTGCACTTATTCAAGCATCATTATACCTTTTTCCTTTAACTTTAACGATGTCCTAGTTTTAAACAGCTTCTGTTGTATTTATGTTCTATTTGTAATGTAATCTATCTTCATTGTTTTACATTTTCATCAGTTTTTATCCGTTTAAAATTATTAATCGGAGCTTTGTTTTAAACATAGTACAAAGTAAAGTATCAATATTTCTGCTACCATACATACATTTGCACATTAATCGTAGCATGGTTATCATAAGCATGCTAAGAGCCAGGTCTCAACATTAATTACTTGTGATTCACTTACTAGATATTAATAACGACAAGTTGTTAACCGCAAGCGTTAAGGTTTCACCTCGTCAAGAGTTATTGCAGTGATACGGAATTAATTGTGCGACTCGTAGGTAGGTATGACTACATGATAAATGAGCGGCCATTTATTCTTTTAACAATTATGTCGATTCATTTTATACGTAACGTGTATTTGCATAACCAAATTTATCGGTAGGTAATCTAACATAGGGACAAAATTGTTAACCATTTTCAAATTATACACAAATATAAATTTATTTCACGCTATCAAACCTAAAAATGATTTATACCCAACATCAAAGAAAGCAATTTAGCTAAATGTCAAAACATTATCAATTATTGCAAATCGTAAAACTCGCATCGATATATCGATAACTCCATTCGACTCGGCCGGCTTCTAAGAGCGGCCGCCCTGTAATTTGTCGGCAAGTGTCGGCAATTACGACTGATACTGAAATCATAATAAATACACCATTAACGCCCCCATAGCACCCGAAACATACACAAGCTCACACTACATTTACGGCTATAGTTTAACTATAGGATACAATCCCTACTTTTTACATTTTAACCACAATGTTGCAAGTTACAAGATTTTATATTAAACTAAAGGTAAAATAATAAATTGGAGTATAAAATTAAAACAACAGACTTCACTTATTTTATACTAGCGGTCCGCCCCGGCTTCGCCCGTGGTACATATTTGCAATAAAAGGTATCCTATGTTCTTTTTCAGGGTCTAAAGATTGTCTGTGCCAAATTTCATCAAAATCGGTTGAGAGGTTTAAGCAGGAAAGCGTAACAGACAGACAGACAGACAGAGATTCTGCATTGAATTAATTTCATAAGCGCTAGAGTTTATGTATTGTCTGCAGGTAGGTATAAAATTGTTTTCTCTAGGTAGGTACCTATTTACCTTTATTAGATTCTCATTCTCAAGTTTTAGAGGAAAATACAACAAAAAAAGATGTTTATAATTTAAAGCATATTTTCTTCCACATCAAAGAACCTGTCCACTGGCTTCTATTAATAACATTTCATTAACAAAAAATAAATTTGAAATAGTGGCACCTTAACACCTCAATTTTATAATAACCTATAATCACAGAACGTTGTCTCTGATAGCGTGTGTAAAATAGCGTGTGGATTCGTGCCACGATAGATACCTACATATTACACAGCATCTGTAACATTAGTCCTCTATTATCTATGGCACAGACATTAGTAGATCTAAATTGTACATTTGGGTTCACACCGCACACGTGGCCTACCTGATACGAGAGACGAAACACGAAGCGGCGCCCGCGGCCGCGTCGGTGATAGATTAAATTCGACACGCATCTCATATGCCAATTTCGACTCTCCGAGACCCATAACGTCACGCTTATTTACCGCTCATCATAACTCCAAACGCTTAATAACAATTCCTTTACGCCTTAAATTACTAGCCGTTATTTTATTATAGTTCGTAGAGTGTTCAAAATAGCTGGTTAGTGCGAAACGCGACGGCGGTCCTGCATCCGAGAACCGATAAAGGGATCATGCAGTATTCTGTAATAAAGGAGCGGGAGGAACTTTCGCCTCGTTAACTGTAACACTCGTAAACATGCTTCGACGAAACAATCACGTCTTGGCTCTTCGGAAGATGTGCTACGAGTTTTCTCACGCTCATAGGAAAGCATAGGCACAGCTAGCCAGTAATTATTTTAACCAGAAGATAAACAATTTGTTTAAACAATACATTCCCTACTTCAAAAGTTACAATTAAGTACATATGACTTCTACTTATTTTGTATAACTAAAATATCATCGAATAATGTCCTATAGATGAATAACTAAATTGTTTGTTATTCTAAAACAAGCGTTATTAAGTTCCACTTATAAATACAAGTCTTATTAAATATTTACGTAGTTTACGACGAGCCATCGTTTTATGAGATGCGAAAACACGTGGCCCGTCGGTGGCCGACGTTCTGCGAATCCAATTTTATAGACCACGCGCTGCTGAAAGCTAACGAACAGGCGAAAACATTGCCTTCGAGGAATCTATCTCGTAATAAGCGCACTCTAAATGCGCAAATAGTTTCCTATTTAAAATTCTTCCCCTTCCCTTGTGCCGTCTAGAATATTGTGTTGATATTTGGTATAATGATGTTATTGCATTTCTAAAAGATGAATAATGAATTTATCAGCTTAATGTCCTTATACTAGCATAATTTTTTATATACCTGTTACCAAAATTATTAACGTAAACTTCTCTTATTCCAGAGATCCAATGGAGCTGATGCTAATGGAGCAGCAATTACTTCGGTCACCGCTACGCCTGTACGCTGGAGGCGGTGGGGCCAGTGAGGAGGAAGCTGAGAAGCGAGCGGCCTGGGCGCGCACCCCGCCAGCCTTGCAACTGTTGGCCCTCGGTGGCAGAGCTTGGCCCACAGCCTGGCCGCAGCCCCTGAGCCTCCCGCCAGACCTGTGGCTGCAGAAGCCCCCGGCCCCGCTGCGCTACTGCCCGTACCCTCCCCCCGCACACCCCTCCGCGCAGTCCTCCCGACCCGAACACACCCCCTCTCCGAGACATCCTCTGTAAAAACACACGACGTAGCTAAGTCTTGTCATACGAGATTATGAAAACGTTAATAGTATATAAACGGTTAGATTTACTCTAAAATTTTATCGTATGATGGTTCCTACCCGAAAATATTTTATTTGTATAGTTAGATCGATAAAAGCAATAGTTACCTGCACAGATTATCCCTAAAATTACCTATATTAATTCCTATTATTTGCCCGTTTACGGGATCGAAGTTTTCATATTATTGTCTCCATTGAATATTAAATCGTGTAACCAAAGATTTTTGTTAAAAATGTTAAATGTGGATACAAAAACAAAATGTACTTATAAAACATTCCATTACAAATGTGTAATTCCATTGATATTATTATTTAAATGCAGACAGATAATATTTAAATTCCTAACTATAATTATGTTAAGAATACATTATTACTTAATATTTTTAAACTCTACAATATATAATAAATAATTAAACACAGAGTATTTTGTTAAACTTTATGTATTTTGATATTTGTTTTTGTTTTAAAATGTAGTATTTCGGAAAAATAGTTATCCCGGTAAGTCAGTGATACAATTTGACACTAGCGTTAACGTGTGTATAATTAAGCATATTTATATTCCATTGTATAAGTTGTATGTATAGTGTATGTATAGTAGTTGATTAAATTATTTTTCTAGAATAAGCAATGTATATAGGGGGTCACGTAGAAAATTCTATTTGATATAAAATTTTAAAGTAACGGTAGAAATGAAATCAGTCGCGACACTGCTCGACACTAACCTGTTTCAATAATATAGTTTTTTGTTTGTAAAAAATGTATACGTTTTAACAGATTCCTAACTAGGTACATGTCTATATTTTGAATTTATTTGATATAAATCGTTTGAAAACGAAAATAAAGACAGAGGAATGATTTATAATATTGCGAGGGAGTGAAGAGGGGACATCCCCTCGATTTGCGCAATTGAAACAAGTTCAGACAAAAATGAGTTTAATTTCCAACAAGAACTAATACATTATGAATCATTCTTTATTCTTTTCAAGATATTAGTATAAATGGACAGTTCCTGTAATTCTGAATGTGCCGAAATGTGAGCAGGCCGCGCGGTAGTACACATATCAGGGTACATCCCTAAGTGTTAATAAATGAAATGAAATTATATTGTGGTTTTATTTTCTTTGTGTGTAGTATATTTAAGGAAAAAGCTGACGATCCGAAAGTGCATGTAAAATAAACGAAATTAATAAATAACAAAAGGTTAGATCACTATTAAATTTTATTTGGCAGCGTCCTGTATTTCAAATTTAGTGCTATTTGCAAAAAAAATATTTAGTTACCTTAATTATGTAAGTAGTAATTCAAAATAGCTTTTTAAATTAAGTTGAAAAACAAATTAGGTACATTCTAAATGTACTTGGAATGGAAAAATTACAAGTAGGTATGTTTCTATTAGGTAGGTATTAACCTAATAGAAACACTTTTTGTAAACAGTTCCTACTAGAACAATGTTCATGGGAATAATTAATGCATGTTAATAATTGACTTGATTTAAAACAATTATAAATAGAGGTAGAATCGCAGAGGTATAATAAAATGGCATATTGTGATATATTGTATCTTTCATTGAATTGTTATTTGAAGTCATCACTCATAAGTAGTAGTTTATTGAGTAGGTAGGTACGTATTAGAGAAGTTTCTAATCTACTGATCGACAAATTATAGGTAGTGTTTTGACCTGTTTTTGACTTTATACCTATGAAAGGAATAAATTCAATTACTCGTGTGAAGATTTCTAATATTTTATGGAAAAAATGATTGTGATAGTTTCATGTTTGTCAAGCTTTTGCAGAATGGAGAATAGGAAAAATTATTATAGATAGGTATTATAATTTTTAGGAATGGATTTCTGTCGCCATTATCAGTATTAGTACCTAATGCCTGTACCGCAATAAGTATTGGTAGAGTTACTTACAATAATTGTTCCAGAAATATTAAAAGCGAGACAAATTATTGCTTATTACCTCGCAATATAGCAAATAATCGTCACACTTCCATTTTCGATCGCCATAAAGTGTCATTAGGCATTATTAAGCGCATATATCGATGATGATCGACCTTCCGTCCGGTAATTGCCGGCGATGTGGCGGCCTACAAATTGAAAGCGGCCGCGGCCCGAGGCGTGTATTGATGGATCTGCTGCCATCGGGAAATTATAGCCGGCCCTTGCGACAGCTTCGCAAATTGTGCGTATAATGCTAGTAAATAATATGCCGTTCGCTATAAATTCATACGACACTAGAATATATTAAAACATAAGTACGGGTTTTGCGAATCGCGTGTCTAGCACGTGTTCGTTCACACTGCGGACGAGTTCCGAGTGTTTTCCATTAATTTTTTTCAGTGACATTTAAAATTATGCAAGTGTGACATCAAAGGACGCAAGGCGACTTCATCTCCCTTTGTCTGGCAAAAAACAACTGAACATATTTATGTGAGTGGAGCGCTGTGTGCGCCCGCACTGAGCATAAATTAGCGCGAGCGTATTTCGCAGACACCGACTGATTGACTCCTTTCATTACCGTCTCGCATTGTTCGGTTCCAGAGAAAAATTGCTATCCTGTTGGAATCACAACACATTTCATAATTATGGACTATTGTGGCGTTGTCTGAGCTAATTCCTCTCGAAGGAACGCTCTTCTCGCCCGAGGTGTGTCCGAGATATATTAGTATACATAACTACCAACTCTGATTCCATAATGGCTCGCGTTGATTAGTTTTCGACGGAAACACTAGTTCGAGGAAAGGTCTGGGTATTTAATGTTCTGTCAGAGCCAAAGGTACCATCAAAAGTGTATTGTGCGGTGAAACATGTCGGCATTACGAGCAATGAACTTGACAACTATAATGGGAGCTGTTCTAGTATTTTACGAGTGATCATGTGTTTCCCATCGCCCATATGATATCCGAAGATATATTACCAGGGCAGCTCGTTTAAGTATGCGGCTGCATTAATTGCATTCATTTGTTAGACATTATGGAGTATTGTTCTTTGACGTGTCAGATTATCGAGCGATTAAACGAGCTACAAGGTCCTAGGTTCATGTGCGATCTTCAGAGGGTCGTGCCCTCGCGAGATTATATCTTTTTACATCATATCTGTGAGAACTGTCTTGTAAACTATTTTGTATTATGTAAACTCTATACACAACAATATGGCAACAAGCATAATATTTTGCAACTTGTGCAATTTCATATCGGTTGGTCCATCATAGGTAGGTAATTATTGAAGATGCGATTATAGTGTGTTTGTTTTGTTTAAATTGAATTGGGTAATATTTTGAGGTCAGAATAGCATGTTTAAGTTATTATTTTTAAAGATTAATGATTATATTATAATATGACCTTAATAACAATTCCCATATTTATTCATTTGTTTCTGTAATGAGCTTAATTTATAGGCCTATCCAAACAATCGTGACAAAACAGCGCCATTGGCGAGAAATCGTGAAATTGGGCGCAACGCTAAAGCGAAACAATTTACGATAAGTACCGATTTTCAATCAAGTACCGTTTAGGAATCGAGGAACAATCTAAACGTAGGGAAACGTAGATACGTTGAATCGAATTAGCATGGACAAGCTATTTCGTGGCTAACGTTTTTCTAAGTCAGTGTTGCAATTGTAACGGTGTCCGTCTGTCGGGCGCGTCCGGCGTCAGCTGCCAGCTCTGGATAGACAAGTAAATAGAGGAGGCTAATCGTCGCGTCTAGCACGGGAAACGACGAATTACTCCATCACGGAGTGACCAGCGATTGCTTTGTTATGGGCTAGGCCGATAGAAGCGCGATTGATGCGACTCGGCGGCTGCGGTTGTGTGAACTTTGCTGGCTAATTTGTTAATACTCGCAGCTTAAATAACCTGTTTGGAAATTTGTTACGTGGCAAAAATGAGATTTCTCTATATATGTAACGAAATAAATTCATATATGCATAATTATTATTATTGCTTTAAAATAGGTGATAATTATTTATAATTACAATGATAAGACTTTATTTACAAGGCGAGAATGAAGTAGGTAAACTGATATCATTAATTATTTATTAGTCATTGATGAGAACCTATTATTAAATATAATTTGTGCAGGTAAATTATTCGCAAACATGAAAAAAAAATATTTTATCTTCGAGCTTACACTTTGAGCCCATGAGTAGGTATAATTTTAGTAGGTACCTAGAATGGTCACTTATCTTAATATAGCCGTTAACTCAAATAAATTCCCTTCGGATATCAAATCTCACTAATAAACTAAAATGTGTGTCCAGAAACTTATGCAACTAGCGAATAACATTTCCATATAATTGCTCGATATTATTCAACGAACGCAGATAATTGCGTTTAGATGCAAGATTTGCGAGTCAAGGCTAGTCTAGGTGTTTACAAGTCCAGTTGCAATAATTGTATATTGTTAGCGTTTGACTGACAGAACAGTTTGTGTAAAGTATCGTGATTATAGGCATTGTCGTGACTGTGCGGAGAGGTGCCGTCGTAGCCTTGTGATCGACAGTTTAATAGCAATACCTACTATAATAGAGGCTTCGTGGTCTACTTCCTTGTGCCTAAAAGGTTCCCTTGTAGAGTTATTACAACATGACGACTTGTATCTAATATACTATAATGCTACTAATTACTATTAGTGGAGCGCCGTAAGGTTTATACCTCGGAATCCAGGGCCAGTCAATGAATCTTAATATAAACCTTGAAAATATGTTTTTAATAGTATATAGAAAAATGTTAAAAAAAAATTTTTTCGCGCTCTCAATTTTTTAAAAATTATTATAAACAATTATTAATTTTTTGGAGTTTTCATTGATTTATATTAGTCAAAAGTCATATTTTAAAAAGAACAATTACTATTACAAACTTGAAAACTTGATCTTGGATCTGTAGGGACCGCAGATATACCGATGAAGGTCGGGTTGGAGAATAGAGGGAATAACAGCAGCTGTTCGGTATTGTTCATGGCGGGCCCTCACAGGATAGTACACGTTGTAACTTGCTAGACTTAATACGTAGCTGTTGTTTTCGTTCCGAAAAATATTTATTTCAGACTAGATTTCCGCCCGCAGCTTCGCCCGCGTTTGCAAAGGAAAACCCGCATAGTTCCCGTTTCCGTGGGATTTCCGGGATAAAAACTATCCTATGTGCTAATCCAAGTTACCCTCTATATGTGTGCTAAATTTCATTGTAATCGGTTCAGTAGTTTTTACGTGAAAGAGTAACAAACATCCATACATCCATACTTACAAACTTTCGCCTTTATAATCTTAATATATATAAATCTCGTGTCACAATGTTTGTCCTCAATGGACTCCTAAACCACTTAACCGATTATATAATATAATTCGCACACCATGTGCAGTTCGATCCAACTTGAGAGATAGGATAGTTTAAACATGTAGGTACCACGGGCGAAGCCGGGGCGGACCGCTAGTATATAAAATGTACCACGGGCGAAGCCGGGGCGGACCTCTAGTATATATTAAGATTTTTGTTTATTAAAAATTAATGTTAATAATTACTGAACATTACTGAGTTTTAAAAACTTTGAAAATAGTGGCATAAATTGTAAGTATTTGTTTTCATTTATATTATGCATATATGCATATAAAAATATAAGTTTGATATGTGAAGACAAAAGTGAATATTGTCGCAATATTTATAAAAGAATTGTAGGCGTGTTAGATATTTTAGTAGCTCAGGGAACTAAATAGGCTAAATATCACGCGGATTGTTACCTGCGTTTAAAAACAACGCTAAAACAGACTCAGAGGGAGAAAAAAATTCATCCAGTAACAATGCAAGTAGATGCAGCAATGGAGCAGATTTTCAAATATATTGAAGAAAATAATGATTGTCAATAATTTTCACTCGCAGAATTAAAAACAACCTACAATCTATATCAACGAGATCGACGACGACGACAACAATGTACAATGATGTAACAATGTGTTTAGTTAATGATAATTTTTTTTTGTAACTTATTTTTTACGATAATCTAATAAATTAACATTGAAGTTACTCTGCACATATAATTTATTACAAATAAAATTAAATTTTTCACTATAAACACTTTTTCCCCCTTCCGCCTCTCATTTTTCAGTAAATTGTTGTTAAAAATTGTTATAAATCGAGATCGGTCAATTTTTTTTTTTTAACTTTTTTATTTGAGGTTTTAATAATGCAGTCTCATACTTGATATACAGATTCATTGACTGGCCCTGGGTTCCGAGGTTTGACCATTTTTATGCCTTACGGCACTCTACTATATGTTAATATTAGCACAGATTACTAAATAGTTACTTGGTATCAGATCGCGTTAGAGTATATTATACCTATTCTATTATATGCAGAATACATATAAGTATATATACTTATTATACATTTTATGGTATCGGTCATTAGATAAACGTGTTTAAATACAAAATCTCTGTTTACCTCTTCAACCGGAAATTGCTGCTCTATAAAAACACTACCTACCTAGGTAATCAAATAAAGGTGAAGTAAAAGTAATAAAAGTGAAGTCATGGAATAGGCATAAATATCTTCAAGTGTTTTGAAAAAATATAGATGAATATAAATATGAAATAATGGAAATGGTACGATGAAAATTGTATTTTTCATTGAATTGCAGCCATAATTTAACAGCCTGCATAACTTTATGAGCCATTTAGTTTTTTTGTTTAAATGCTCTTACGCTTTATGTTTCCCGTACAACATCAATATCTATGAATTTCTTGTGCAACAGTTTTATTGCTTTTTAATTGCAATGAAAGCCGTGCGGCACGGTTCGTTGAGCTCCCGACTCGTCTGTGACCGCGGGATATTTCAACGGTTACTATTTATTTTGATATTTCAAACAAATATATTCACAATTATGGAGTAGTAAAATTTTAGAAACTTTAGAATTCCATTTTCATGAATTTATAATAAGTAATTGAATGTGAATGCATCTCTATTCGCTTTGAGTTTATGTAGCCTGAGGTGTTAAAACATAAACGTTGGATATAAAGTTTATCTCTAGCGAAATCTAACACTATATTTAATTTTAATTAAATATTAGCACTTAAAACGAGATTAACAGCTCACCACGTTGAAGATTAATGCAGAATAACAGCTAATTTTTATCTCTACTTATGCACACAAAAAATATTATATACCTAGGCACCATTCGTAAAAATTACGAATGCTTGTGCATCGTGTGCATTGTGCACTCTTCATCAGATCGCTGATCCCTCAGGTGCGGGACTCCGCCCTCTTGTTTATTGCTTATTAGCAAGCGCCGCGGCGTGTTTGAACCCTCTCTTTGTTCTCACCGACCCCTCCCCGCCCCGCAACCGGTCACGACGCCCGCGCATAAATCCTACTTTGACGTTAGGTTGCAGAGACGATATCGATCTAGGCTCAATGATATCTGAAGGAAATGCAAGAGCGTAAATAATGATCGTTTTCGTATTAACTTACGTGATAATTCGGTTTGTTATGTAAGTACATATTGTGGTCTAAGCCTGGAAATGTTTTTCTTAGATGCTCTTTGTTTCGAATTAACTGTTATGTCTACTTATACTACATACTTTCAAAATACTAGGGTGGGGTGAGAGGGATCACATGTAATTTTGTTATTTATATTGATACCAATTGATAACGTAATCAATAAATAGGTCCTTACGAAATCTAGAATCACTTACAGTAAATCCTGTAACTTAATTTTGCGGGTAATTTTATCTAACCTTTTTATCTTAAATTGATATGTGTCTTTACCAATCAACAAATCCTTTTTCCTAGAAACAGATCAGTATCAGATTGATCAATAAAGAACACATTGGAGTTTAGACATGCCACGTGAAGTGTGGGCGAGTTCGTCGAATCTAACAAGAGAAATGACATTTGATGAAGGACTCTCTATTACTAGCATTCTATCATCATCGAAAACGGCTGCATCACGCAAATTACTAACTCGTTTATCGCGATAGGAGCCAAACTCTGGAAAAAAGTGATCAGTGAAGGATTCGGTCACACAAATTGTGCTCGTATCTCGAATGTGCTAAGGAAATTTTAACTCTATTTTCGAATAAATTCGGTTGAATTATGGTTGTTGTGGTTCAGATTTATTGTTCGATAGGCGCAGGCGATGCGGTTGAAGCCGGTGGGGCGCGGCACTCACTAATGGGTATGATAAGATCTCGCGACCACGCCTTATATTAGATGCGATTTTAAGCAGTGCATTCTGACCGATAACAGCGACGTGTTAAAATTCTACACGAGAATCACATTTTGGCATGAGGGTAAAATATTTAATTATAAGTTATTGGTACAATATACTATTGATGCTTCTTACTAAATACTTTTTTGTTGTAGATACCTAACTAAAATACCTACTATAAGGCGAAGAGCGCGGGTCCGAATCCCGTCTAGCAATAGAATTTTTTCTATTCTTGAAAAATACTCATTTATAAAGCATTCGAATGCTCGATTTCGAATGCTGAATGAATGAATGAAATCCTATTGAATCCAAATTTTTAAATGTAACTTTCAAGGAATATAAGGAAATTATATTATCTAGGTATGACCTATCTCGATACAAAGTCAGATGAAAGCATGCAAGATTATACACACGTCGTTGAAATGAAATGATTATAAAACATATTAGGTACCTATTAGGTACATAGGAAAATCACTCTCATCGCTGATCGCTGAGCTCTCAGAATAGGTACAGAATTTATATGGTCCAAAGTTGCACTAACCCGTACCTAAGTTAAATTATTATTAGTCTATATTTTAGTCTGAGCTTTATATCATCTAACGAGTAACACTCATAATAGTGTAAAATATACATTCGCAAATTTGCCTTTCATGTCGGCTATCGCAGATTAACAAAGTCCAGACATATGTTCATGAACAGGAAGCTATATTAATTTCTTAGAATGAACCCCATCGAGTACGATACACGCAAAATATAATAGGCTTGTTAATTTAGTTGCTTAAATTATAACATTCCGTTGAAAAAATCTAATACCGCGTGTTAATGTTGGCGTTATAAAGGCATTCACTTTTATTGCTGATTATATCGCGGCTTTCTCATAAGGCGAGCGGTAACTTTTTGTATCGCAATTAAAATAAGCATATTAAATTTACAGCTTAACTGCAGTTAAGTGTACGGGCGCGGAAAATTTTAGGTTTCGTGCTGAACCTCGGATACGATTTAGCGCGTTGCGGTCTGAGTTCTACTTGAAAATTTACTTTAAATAAAATACATAAGATTTGTTTTCGTTTGTTGAAATATAAGTGTCAAAAGTCAACAGGACAGATGCATTCAAATTGACTGGTGTATATTCTTAAGGGCGAGTATGGATTATCTGCTGAAATTATAAGGCTAAGCTAAATATGGTGATTAGTCGAGTGCAGTCAGGGAGTGTTGATTAAAAAAGTGACAGGTGTTTCAATATTTGCAAAAAAAAAATTATGGAAAACTTCCTGAATATATACCTAATACGTACATTTCATAGTAGGTAGATACCTAGGTACATAATATTATATCTTCAGTCATCATCAACATAATATCATAAAGCAGCTGTCAAAAGGCATTAACAATAAAATATTATAATAAATATAGAGTCGTAAAAAAGTAACTCTACAAATCTGTACAGTTAATAAGTTATGATATTATACTTTTTATTTTTATTAGGTACCTTAGTACCTGATAAAAATAAAAAGTTGGGTACATTAGTACCCATAGTCACTAAGTGGAAAAAAAAACATTCCTATTTAATTTTTCTAGTTCAGTGGCTATCATTATATCGATAATATTTATTTATTAAAGAACTGATAACATTAATAAAACGAGATTTATTTCCAAAATTAACTAAATTAAACTGCTTTCATTTCTAAACCCAGCTGTAATCAAACCTCATTATTTCGTAATTATAACAGATAACATAAAGTTGTTAATCGACGTTATAGTACGAGACCGTGACGGAGAATTAAAATGGCCTAATTATTGTAAAAAAGCTTCTTGTGTTATAACGAGGAATCAACAAAGTATCTTTTACATTTAGTAACGTGCCGAACATTGATAGTGTAAGAATTTTATAGGTTACGACACGAATTATCGTTACGACTGTGTCACAAGATATATTTTTGAAGTGAGGCGCGTTGAGAGTAAAATTTCAAGGTCGCGTCATGACAATACCGTTACGTCATTGAGTAAGGCGATGCTTTTGGTATCTTTGAATCTTGCCAAAGAAGTCTCACTTTTTTATAACTGATTTATTATTCACAATCTATACATATAATAAATCTGTAGAAGGGTCAATTCTGTACATTGAAAATATTGAAAAAATAACTAGCAGGGGTTGTTACTGGATCGATACCAAACCCAAATATGTGATTAAAAAAATTTTTGTCTGTCTGTCTGTCTGTCTGTCTGTATGTGAAGACATCACGTGAAAACTACCGGTTCGATTTCGATGAAACTTGGTATAATTATACCTTATTATCCTGGGCGTAAAATAGGATACTTTTTATCCTGGAAAAATACGTAGAAAAAAAATTAATCTCAATTTTTCAGTTATCCATAGACGTTGTTCTGTAGTAGGTACCGCGAACACACGTTGCGTATTATTATAGACCTAGCCGTATTTGGGTCCAATAGATATTTATAAGATGTCATTGTCCGAGTTACTCAAAATGGAGAAATAAACCATCCACGCAAAGACGGACATCCGCGCGGACGGAGTCGCGGGCGGAAGCTAGTAGACTAATATAAAAGGAAACAAAAAATTTTGAACACCCCTTTAAGAACTGTTAATATCTATTAAAAGCCATTAAATCACATAGACATAGTATTATTGATGGTCTTGGATAGATTATAGATACCAATAGACTATAGAATAATATGTATGTAAAGTATTTTATAATTATTGCATTCTTAAAAAAAAACGAATGATATAGCAAAATTAATGGAATTCTACTTTCAATGTATCCTCTAATAATTCCCAAGTTTTTTTGATCTATTTTTGTAAACGATACGAATGTCTTGTCGACGTCGTATCGTGTAAAAGCAACAGTTACCCATTGCATCATGTATATGGGGTGTATTTAGCAATAAACAATGAAATATGTGAAGGTTTAATTGGAACTTCCGGACAATGCTAATAAAAATGATCATAATTCGCTCTTCTGTGAATACTAATAGGTATCTAATAACAGTATGCCTTATTAATTGCAAATTGTAATTTTTATAATACTTTAATTAACATCAATCAAACAGCTGATTTGTAAAAATGTGAAAACCTTCTAATGGAATCTGAACTTGGAGGGTTGGAGAAAGCAAACATTCAAAGGTGGAATAGAGCAAAAAATTAACGTCATTAATAAATGTGTAAATGGACAAACGGTACATGGTAGTGAGCGTGACACGTGTTAGTGACTTAGGTTTATCAGACAAATACCTTATATATTTTACTTACTTCTAAAAATCTATTCTCCTCTATCCTATCAAGAAAGACAAAAAATTCTTTCAGTACCTAGGTACTTATCTTTTTTTATTTATACTATACCAAGGCTGCATCTAGAATGTGTGTATTAGTACGATATTCTTATGGGTAAAAATATTTTATTTGTTTCTATTTGTCTACTGAGTTCCTCCTTTCGAAAACAGCTAATAACACAATAGGTGAGAGAGGTACCTAGGTAGAAATTACAAACTGCCAATTATTATAATGTGTCAATTTTATTGATGTCCAAAGTTAATTTCCCAACACAAAACATTAATCTTCATCTAGCTCTCATATACTTACAATAGTCTTAAAATAATCTCTATTAGTCGCACAATCCAGGATGCACTATATCATATAGCAGGAAAAGCCTGGATACGAGGATCCTACTATCGGTTGAGATGGGAAGCGATTGCTCTGTCTCCTAAGGCTGAAAATCTTACAATTATCTTGCTTAGCGTTTATACATCATATGGCTATTATAATAAGGCATTTAAATTGTAATTTAGCTGGCGATTTATGTGAGATAAGCCGGCACCTGCATCTCGCGATCTGCACGCTTGGGGAACACGACCGCGGTTGAGATATGGGTATGCTATCTGTTTATGTAGACTGATCTGGTTATTGATTTTTTAACTATTGTATTAAAAAGATTGTTAGGAAGTAAGGGTGTCTAACGACTACCAAATACTTTGGCTTAGCGATATTATTACCATTATTCATTATTTTATCTTATACCTGCTATGTAATAACAAACGACCAAGTGCAACAATTAATTGAAAAAATGTAGGCAAAAAATCTAATCCGATATCTATTAAATAACAATACAGGAAACCTTTCAAATATATTAAATATGTAGGTACGTAGATGTAGAGTTTATTATGTAGAACATTATTATCACAGTTGACAGATATGTACCTACTACGTACATTATGGTCCAGGATTTCGAAACGCTCTTAAGTGTTACATCTTAAGGTTTATCTCTCAACGTATTATTTTAATGTTGCATATAAATGTTCAAGATCACAATGCCTTAACAAAAATGGATTTTATGTATAAAATAAATAGGAACAAATATCGCATGCGCCGACGCTATCACGTCATACTGTGACGAATTCAGTTAAATCTTTGTTTACTGTAACTTATATTAATATGATCAATTATGTCATTTATTAAACGATCCTCGTAATGTATAACATTTATAATCATTTACATTTTTCCTTGACAATAAAAGCGATACGTAATCAGCGGTATCGAGATGTGGCACGATGACATCGCACCTTTGCCGAAAGTTATCTCGCTTCGATCAGAGTAAAGTCGTGCATTGTGTACAATTCCCAAAAGCCTTGATCAGCTCCAATCCATCACTGCTAAGCCCTCAAGGAGCCGCCGCGAAGACGTCTAGGGTATGATCAAATGTGACGCATCCTTTATCGTTTATCAGACGTCTCGATCGTTTAAAATACATTTATTTTATTGTGTGTATATATTTTTTAGGTGAAACAAGAGGTATGTACCTAATCGTTATAATTTTTTTGGAAGCTGTTGCTATCTTCTACTTCCAGTTTTAAATTAAGTCACCAAAAGACTAAACTATTATACTTTTACGGAAAATAATGCAATCTGCGTTAATATACGTATCTACATATGAGGAGAAGACTGTTTGACAGAACCACATTTTATATGATGAGAATTTGTTTGTTGTAAATATTTTGTAGAAACTGCTAAGAATTATTTAGATTTATTACGTACCTATTATAAATTTAATCACAAACATTTGTCTAACAATGCAATAAAACAACGAATATTAACCATCAAACACAATCGATATTAGCCAATAAAAACACATGCGAAACACATTACATTACATGATATTCGATTGGGAAGTCATAAATATTTAATAGGCATATTCCCACAATGGGGTGGCTATTCACACCCGTTAACCCTCAAGAGCACAGTAAAAGCAGGACTGATCGGAATCTAATAAATTTCGCTTACCCTCTGAGAGCTTACTAAGCAGAATTATTCGCTTGTTTCACTTAGTGCCTGTACTCAGTAACTGTATTTAATACACGAATAATTTTACCATTATTCGATAATTGAATGTGTTCGGGATTCGGTTATGATGGTTTGTATTGAATTTTGGTTTGATGATGTTGTTATAAAAGTTAGGTGCGTAATGTTTTTAAATTACGAATTTATTCAACTTCATTTTGGAATTGATTGAACTTTTCTTATTTTTTATGGATACATATTTACGCAATGTTGTAATTTATTTCAACTTTCAAGTTTATCGAATTCACAAAATTGTATTTATTAATTTTAATAATTTAGTTAACTCGTTTGGCTATCTAGGTTCCGTATACCTAATTGTATTTGTTTGACATTACATTTTTAAGTGTAAGGTATATCAACATATTATTTTTCTTTTGCGTTATAGGTACTTATTCATGCTCTAACAAAATTTGTGCTCAAGATCAAATAATTAAAAAATTTTTGTATAGGACTTTTATCACATTATGCATTAGGTATTTTAAATGAGTAGTAACTTTCCTTAAATGTTAAATACGAAACTCTTCTTAGATATTATAAACAGACGAAAACACTGCAATTCCTTTTCGATACTGAACCACAAAACTAAACTGGATTCTAGATTCATATCAAATAATGTACCTATAAGACTTTTCGTGGTAGTTCCTCCTTTGGCGTGTTAATTGCCGCCCACGTGTATATATTCTGTCCTCAAATCTGGGACAACATGTTGTCTATATTGACGTATCAGTAACAATCGCTACTTGTTAAAAATATTTCACAAACATTAACGCCCACTCAAGTTTCACTTGCTCAAAGTGTCCTGTCAAACAGGAGTGCCTTTAATTTATTCGCATCAAATATATTTTAATTTACATTACGTATAAAATAATAATGATCAATTAACATTAATCAAATGTAGGTAGGTACATTCTTTAATATGTTTGTTGCTGACTCTACCACACTCTACATCGTTAATTTCAACAAATTGCCTGTAAATATAAAAATTCACGTAATAAAGTCATCACGTATTATAAAATCCTATTTCAGTTATTCCTTCTCAGTCCAGTATGCTTCCATAATTCCCAGTAATTACTGTCGATGGAATTGTGAACACAAAAATAAGCTTTTACCGTAACCGAAGTACAACGTACACATCGACGAAGGCTGGTAGCTAAGTGGCACGTGTAACTCCACCATTAGACAACACAATTCACGCCTCCAGCCACTATCAATATTGCAGACCTCGAAACAAAAACAGACTATAATGACGCGTCATCGAATGAATGCTGTCTTTGTTTTGGGGTAGTACGGTTTTGTTTCGTGCGACAGGCCGGTTCTTTTCAATTTTCCTCCAATCGAATTTGGCTGTAACATCAATCGAATTCCCACATTTTCCTGGCGCACTTACACAATATCAATCAGGTTTTATTGGTGTTATGGTGGCGGGAGCGCCGAGGGGCGGGGGTCGGCTATTTGTATCAATAACCTGTCAATAGTCGCTCTCTCCGCTGGGACACCACCTCGCCGCTGCGGTCGCTCTGATTTGATTACAAGTGTTGCGAATTGCGATAGCCGTGTGAAATCTATTATCGAGACATCTTCATAATTACATTAAGTTCAACTTCAAATAATGAATTAATAAAAACCACATCTCGGATAAATAAATTATTTTTTCATGAACGATGATGATTACGAATTACGATATAATATTTAAATAGTAAACATTATAAAATTATACATCGTGATAATATTGTTACAGTTGTAACAAATTGGGGACAGCTTATTTGCACGGCTGGTTTGCAAAACACGTTCGCGCTTCCCACCTATTCCCACATCTCAACGCTTATAGATACTATCTGTTACACCTATTAAAGCAAAAGTATTCAAGTGAGTTTGTAATAGACGGTGTACATTGCGGTTTCTCTATGCGAATATTAAGGGGCTAGTGTACGTAAGCAGCATGGTACGTGGAAGAGTATTAGAATCTCAGCAGTGATGATAGCATTTGGTAGATATTGGTACGGGTTCAGGTGGGCTCCATCTTCACACCGATAACACGCTAATGCCCTCAACTTTGCACCGCAGAGCGGGGGCAGTGGGAGGGGGAAAGCAATCGTGTAGGAAAAATGGGAAAACTCAGACCGTTTGCCGTATTGAACGCAAATAACTTTATGAAGTTGCAATAATATATCTAGATTATGGTTGCCTGCATAACGTATTTGTGCTTTGAATGTTATTGGTTAACTAGTACATTCAGGTTAATTAGTACATTTTTGACAAATAAAATAGGTTCTGAGATGATTATGATGAAAATATGTATTTTTTTTTTCATTATTATTTTTTCAGTTTGATTTTAATCATTATAATGGTAGGTACCTAATATTAAAATAACGCATCACTCTTAGCATACTTTCGAAACATACCTATATCTACTGGAGACTATACATCACAGAATGAAGAAAAATATTCAACCTCATAAATTCTACACTTCTATAATTTAGCTTCTACATCTTAGCAATTACCTATGTCTGTATGTACGAATATTTCAAAATGAATGGTTTATATTACAGATATTATGTTCGTTGTAAACTGTGGGTTGTCGATTTGTTCCAGTAGCGACTAGCGACTCATGTAAGTCTACTTATACATTTGCGGTAATAAACGTGAATTTATTACGCAGTTACGTTTGCAGTTTTCGTGAAATGTGGAGATGTGTGTGTTCACAGTGACATTAGCGCCGGCTGCCTCCCCGTGTGCGTATCTAGACACCTACCTATGTAATAAAATTTTATTTGCACGTTTAGTATCTACTGAAGCATAAAAACCATCTCGACGGCGGCTTATATGCCGTTAAGCTGTTATATTTTTGTAAGTGTTCCAACCGCGTTTGGATATTGATATTGTGAAGGAAAAAATTTCAATATTTTTTTCATCAATTTTATTTGTGGTTTGTTTTGTTTTACAGAAACTGAATAGAGAGAAGATCTGTGATTCTTTATATCTAGTTATATAAATTGTAGAGAATATTTTTTGATCTTGCTAAAAAACTTAAAGTATAGGTAAGTAGGTAACTATTTCCAACATTAATTACAACGTCAACATTTTCTGGCATATCATCATTTCGTTAACAATGTAGGTATTTCAGTTTTGTTGACGGCTGAATGTTAAAAGTAAGGAGTGCGAATATACGGTAGAAAAAATAAGACATAAAGATTCGAGGCACGTCCACCCGACCCCTGCAGATCCGCAGTTAAATGGGGATTATGAGCAGAGTGGCCAATAACATGGCATTACGTGCGATACGCTCCACTCCATACAAGACGCCTTCTCCATAATCTATACTTAGACAACGCTTTGTTACGGATTCCAAAACCCTACATTCAATTATATTTACACCAGACTAGATATATCGTCAACATAATAATTCGTACTTCACCGAGAAGATTGCGGCGTCAAAATGAAATGAGAAACCCAGTCAAATGGCAAATTCAATCAGACCATATCGAAAGTACGGCGTCATCCGAACAATTTCTACGATTGGAAACAGTTTTACAAGCAATAAATTTGTGCAACCCGCGTCGGTGGGTACAACATTTATTAGCTACAATCCAGATTAGATTAGCGTTGCATCCCTACAGTCCGGAGCCCTCGGGACACGAAATTTGTCCCAGTAATGTGGCCACGCGCCGAACTAATTCGATGGAGTCCTCCGACCCTTCCTCTATGTGACTCGAATGTCGCCTCAGCACTGTTTCATTTTAATTGAATAGTTAGCGTGGGGTGACGCCGTTGTTTTCCTAGAGATAACTTTATAGTCGCTTTGCATAATTGCGGGTCGTGACACTCTAATTTGTAACAATTTCGCAATCTGTCACGCTTTGTTTGATGTGTAAATCAATAATACTGATTTAATTTGAATATTATGTTAGATAATTTTTATAGACTTGAGTGTATTTTTTGACATTGATCTTTCTACTCTTACTTATCATTTAATTATTTTACATTATGTCCTTTTTAATAATAAATGCTTTTTGTAAGTAACTATCTACTTTGTAGTTTATGATCACATTTATTTACTAAACCTGTATTTACTATTTAAAAACGTAAAAACTTCAAAAAGCATACAAACGGCTCATATAATAATAAAATAAGCAAACAGAATTATATAAATAGGACGTACTTAGGTACAAAAAACTAACAATTTCCAATATGATGACTCTACATTAGTCTTTCCAAACGCAACCAAGCCCAAATATTTTATTTTACTATATGATCGTCAAAACATTAAACCATATTTTAAAAGTATATAAAATTGATTTTATTCACATTCTCTACATTCCTCAAAATGAATACGAGTAGCACTAGTTATTTGACGAAGCAAGTAGTGCCATCTAGTAGCAAACAGCGGCACTGTTAACCGGTTTGTTTTGGGCCTACTGAAGGTTCACGTAGACGACTGTTTATATTGATAAACGTTGAATGTGCGGCTATTTCCTATTGGAATAAAAATTCATTTTATGAGATTTTTTTCAATAATTTAGTTGAATTTTCTCTATCGTAGGTACTTACTAGTTATGCATGAGCAGTACGCCGTTATAAATTATTAAAGGAATTACATTGACAAAACAATAGTTACATATCAATCAATTTTATTTTATCAAATGAGCGATAAGATTTGGCAAATTCATGAAGAATTTCTAAATTTTATGGATTATGCACATAATCGGCTTAATTTTCAAAATTGTTCTCATGTCCTCAATGATCTCTCCAACATGTTTTAAAAATAATGCAGATTTTTTATTTGCGATTTATCAAAACATTGTTAATAATAATTGAAATTAAAAGATCAATTGGAAATCTAACGAGAAACGGCTGGCAGATCATAATATAAAACGATTCATACTAATTGCCTGCAAGCAAACATGTTTAAAATGATTGCAGACCCTAATTCCTAATGTTAAGAAATAAGCTATTGGTTCCGCCCACATGTAGGTAGGTATTTGAAACAACAGATTTGTAAGTTTTGACCTTTGAGTGACATTATCTTAATTTTTTTAGCCAAATTGTATTGCAACCAATTATTGTAGAGCACTGAGAATCTAATTCATAAACTTTCTATGTATTTAAAATCCATATATGAAATAATTACTCTTGATTTCAGCTTCAGTTGCAGTGACATTAAATTATTATTTTTTTGGATTTGTGTGTGTTTATGATTACTGTATTGTATTTTTTAAAACTACTTTATTCTATACATGTAGAGTTTATGAAGAGATGTGGATCTTCGACTGGCAAACAATATGGGTACCTACCATGTACCTACGTTTTATATTTTTTATAGATACTGTTATTTACTCTGTTATTAGTAAATAGAATTAATATCAGATTGACATTAAAATTTGTCATTAGTCCACTTTTTCGCATGATGTGGCAACTTTAATTGAAGCAAATGAGCAATCAGATTCGTATTAAATAAATTAAGGTCGGGAAAAATAAAACGAAACAAGTATGTTAACAAACATTTAATTTTATTTTCATTAATATATTATTTAAAATAACTATTTTAACTACTAAGTCCATAAGTATAGATTCTTCGATATCATTTCAACTCTCCAGATGGAACAATTCTTAAACATCTTGAAATTTGTAATTGTATCAATGCATCTCTTATGTCTAAACTACTCATTGATCTAACACCTAAATATTATTTTTTCTGTTGTATTGCACATATCACTTAAACAACCAAAACATTTGCTATTCAAGATTTATAAAATAAATACCAAAGACTTCTATCTAATCATGTATTTTTCATTTTTACACTACCGATTATAACATGAATAATATTACGAAATTATTGCTACAGAAAATAATTAGGAACATAAAATGATGTTACAACAATAATTACAGTCTTAAATAACATCTAAATATTAAATATATTACAATATATTACAGAGGTGCTTTACGAAAGTAACACAGTGTTGAGCATCCATAAAATACACGGTTTCAATTTCAGATCAATTTTACAATACTTGTAGTTATTAAACTTTCTACATCCGTCAATTTCTTATACCGACTTTACAATATCAACTTTTCCCTATAAACTGTATTTTTGCAAGAGTATCTTCTAGCTCTAAACAAGTATGCTACGATGCGATGCTAGCTTACAATGAGAAAACCACATTTGAGATAATATTTTATATTGTAGCAATTGCATTTTAGTTCAAATCTTATTGTTTTCAGATTACGCGTAAATATTACATTTGTACATTATTGTACTAGTTAATTTATTTGCTAGTTATAATATTAAAATCACCAAAATCAAGCACGTTTAAACATAAAATAGTCTTTTAAATATTGATCACAAATGATTCATTTGCCCTGACAAGCTCTACCCATTCTGTCCAAGAACATCACTATACTGATAAATAATTTGTTTTTATACAAGATCTAAGAAGATTTAAGTCGGACTATGTGGGGGGTGAGGCGTGTGCGGAGGATGTGGGGGGAGGGGGTGAGGGCTGGGGTCCCGCAACGAGTCCGGCGACGACCCTGGCGATGACCTTCGCGGAGGGTATGGAGAGAACCGGTGCTGCGACAGAGGCGCGGGCACTCCCCCTGGATACACCGGCCGAGGTAGCTGTAGCCCCGATCCAGATGCCAAATGCTGCTGAGCTAGAAGCTGCGGGGCTAAACATGCCCATTGACCCCAGAGAGCGGCCGCAGGTACTCCATACAGAGGATAAGCAGCTCTTAGGAACAGTTGTGACCGAGCGGCCAGTATCGCTTTCTCCTCCAGTGTCAAATT
The DNA here is from genome assembly GCF_905220415.1 of Colias croceus. Taxonomy (NCBI): domain Eukaryota; kingdom Metazoa; phylum Arthropoda; class Insecta; order Lepidoptera; family Pieridae; genus Colias; species Colias croceus. The sequence goes on along the minus strand of NC_059539.1, from coordinate 8,486,717 downwards.
ATTGTTGTGCTGATCGAGATCGAACGGCCGCAAAGGCGATCTTAAATAGTGTTGTTCCGCCAACATCGACTCCATTGTCTCCCTGAAACCAAATTAACGTTTAATACCATATACTATATCAAATAATTGAATAGGAAGTGGTAAGTTTTTTTGTAATAAGATAATGTATCTACCTATAATTCGCCGCGTTGAAACGCGCATCGTCAGGGAATGTTGGTGGTCTTTCGTGCTCTCCGGTGATATAGAATCTCAACAAAGAAAAATAAAAAATGAAATGCATGTTTATAATTGTGCTTTTGCGGAGCAAAGTGGAGAGATTGGAAAAGATATGAAACTGGATAAAATTACGCAGTCGTATAAATGAGAGTTTGAACTAGATTATAAGCTTCCTATGGCCAGTGCATTTGCATCTAATCGATTATCTATGAAGTAAAGATAGAGACGTAATTGTGTACGCACAGACATCAATCAGTGTCGCTGCGTTTGTTTCTGAGAGCGTGGCCAATGAGATCAGTGAACTGATACCGAATTCTGTCATACAGGTAATGAGGTTTAATGAATGTTCATGCTTTCAATGATACACTGCCAACGTTCCACTGAGCGAGTTTGTTAATACTATATTCAAATACATTTCTGATATTTCACTTTTCACACAATTTCTCTTAGCACGGAAAATTCTTTATACAGAGTAGATATTTACCTTTCAAATTCTGTGAGACGAGAAGAGTCGCGGAATCCCTTTGCGAATGGATTACTGTCGATTTTGAGTTTTGTTATCTGTAACAAAGAAAAGTGTTTTACATTTCAATTCAAGAAACATCACAATCATCCCCTAATTTACTCGATCGTTACAAATATTTTATAAAAAGCTGGAGTTAATTAAGTACTTTGGTACGTAGCAACACAGTTTAAGAATGCGCATTGAATTAAGTCGACGTACTCGTAAAGTATTTTGTTTGATTTAAATAGAGGCCGAGGTGTTAAAAATGTGTTTGGCTTTGCACAAGTTACACGATGAGAAATCGCCCCCTCGCTGCGCAGCGCTCCCGCTGGGGCTCCGTACAATTTGTGAATAATATTTACGACAAATATCCACAAACCTGGAGCCATTCAAACGATACTTTGTAAATAGAATGTCTGGTGACCTAAGCTATTTGAATAAACGCAACATTCAATCCAATTTGTCGCTGACACACGAACTAGGATAAGAATTGAACATAATAAACACAGTTTACGGGAAAGCGTGCAGTTATACTAGTCGCCTGGCGGGAAGCGAGTTTAATTATCATCTTATTGGACAGTCGTTCCAATTGGCATAGTGTAAATTTGGCGTAACAGTATTCGCAATAAACAAGTCATCGGGCAGCCGTCTCGCACGTGTCAATCTTTCAGCAGTTCGCGTACCAGCCGACGGTGACGGGCCAGTAATTATCTGCCGAGTGATTCGACCAGCCTGATCGGTACAACTATTCTCTAATGGCGATCAGCGCTGTATTATTTTCAACACACTTTTGTCTTGATATTTTACTTGATACTTTATTTAGCGCTGCTTCGCCACGTGAGTCATGTGAGAATGTTACCTGTTTGAGATAATTGTAAGGTGTTTTGGCTAGTTCGCAGGAACGAAATAATTTGGGAGTAACTGTAGGTGTTTTGTGGGAATGTTATTTTTAAAATTGAAGAAACACTGTGGAGCTTAGGGAATTAATTATTTTCCTCTTAAAAATATTTATGTGTCTGTTTGATCTGTGATAGATACGCGTTAACCTATAAAATATCTGAACAAATGCTACACTAGTATTGTTCCGGATCAAAGAAAATAATAAACATTCCAAATTATCGTCTCGTTCGCGTCAAGTCTACGACACT